>NW_020664482.1:4541513-4555730 GCF_002925995.2 Terrapene triunguis | reverse complement strand
GGCCAAAATTGTTTTTGCCTTGGGCGGCAAAAACCCTAGAGCCGGCCCTGCCGGGGGGCTCTGCATTTTAATTTAATTTTAAATGAAGCTTCTTAAACATTTTAAAAACTTTATTTACTTTACATACAACAATAGTTTAGTTATATATTATAGACTTATAGAAGGACCTTCTAAAAAAGGTTAAAATGTATGACTGGCACGCGAAACCTTAAATTAGAGTGAATAAATGAAGACTCTGCACACTGCTGAAAGGTTGCCAACCCCTGGTCTAATGCCACACATCACACTGTTTCAACACAGGTACACATTATCTTAGTGGCTAGGTAAAAAACCACATTCCAGTGAGGCGATGGCAGGCTCCTCCTTAGATAGCTGTAATGTGGAACATTCTTCAGTCCATCATACAGGAAACTGTAGCTTCACTAGACCTAGGGAGGAGGGTAAACCACCACCAACTCTTCACAAGACAACAGTTCCACGGGCCTACTTAACACGCTCCTTCCACCCCTTAACCCACACAGGTCAAGTAGTGCCGACGGTGAATCCTCAGAGAAGGAGTTGATTGAAGAAATCCTACACACAAAATGGGGCTGGAAGTGTCACAATTCTTCCTTTCAAGGAGTGCTTCTTATAATCCACAAGCTGACAGCAAGTGACACCAAACACCAACAACTGAACAGCAGTCCTGTTGGGTTAATTTTAAATCATGAGCAGCTTGTTTTAAAAAGTACAGCAAAGGAATGAGACGATCCTGAGAAATGAAAGATCATCAGGAATATCACTGTAGGAAAACTGAACAGCACACAAAGCTACAATGGGAGAACATTGCTAATGCATGTGTTCATGTTGGGAGGCCCATTCTCTAACAACTAAATCTGTCTGAAATTCTGGCTCTGAGTAGATGGAATATGTGACATAGGAACATAAAAAGTGCATCATCTTCCATCCCCACTGATACAAAGACAGAGGAGGATTATACAGGCACTCTAAAGAAGCACTTTTCTGAGTTGGAAGATGACCTCTTTTGCTCTACAGACGCAAGAAGCTCCAAGTAGCGCAGAGGGAGGAATTGAGCAAGACAAAGATCATGGAAGACTTAAATTTGTGCCCCAAAACTGACCACATACAATTCAGGTACCCACGTGTCTGCATACTTTACTTGTGCACCAAATGATGTTGGTACATGCATATCTGAGACTTTGAGTATTCCAAAGTTTGTACACTCACTACTTGCATGCCCAGAAATTTGTGCTCCTAACCTTGAGAGCACAAAGTTAGTCTGTGCTGAAATCCTTATGGAAAACTATGATCCACCTTCAAGAGAGAAAATATACATCTTTCACAAATTGCCTCTTCCACCCTGCAGGCTTCCCATCTTCTTCCTATTTCCTTCCCCATCCTGATCTATCCCAATAATCTGCTATTCCAAACATTACTGTGACTGGTTCCCTTTATCTTTTTTGATATTGCATACTCACAATATTTTATGTGGTGACCTGTAGCTAAAATGGTATTGCCTCAGGTAGAGATTTTACACTGAGGGCCTGCATTCTTCATGGGAATATATAGTCCGGCTCAGTTTTATGATAAGTTTGCCCAAGTTTAATGATTGATTATTGATGGCATCATTGTTTTATTGACTTTGTGTATAAACAGGTGTAAGAATCCTGTTGGCTTAGCAGCAGCTGCTGCTATTGTTTATATTATAGTAGTGCCTGGATCAGGGCCCATTGTGCTAGGTGCTGTACAGACTTGTATTAAGAGACCGTACCTTCCCCAGACAGCTTATGATTTCTACAGATGAGGCAGACCAAGGGTGGCAGAGGAACAGGCACAGAGTTGAAATGACTTGCCTGATGTCAGACAGCATGCTAGTGATAGAGCTGCGATTAGCACCCAGGTATCTTGACTCCCAGTCCAGTGGTCCTATACATTAGCCCACAGCAGCAGCCAGACTTCATGACCAGAAGTGAACAACCTCCTACCTCTGTAGGTTTGCCTCCCCAGGTCCATTTCAAAAATGTCAATGCCTGATGCAAGCAATAGCTTCTTTGTGAGGTTTAGAAAGCTAACTCTTGGCACATACATGCTGTGCTCTGTGTATTATCAACTTACGTTTTGTCTTTCCCAATTTTTCATACAACAAATAGCTTAAGAATGTTTGAAGGAAAAGACTTTCCCTTAGTATTGTTTTTAATTGAGTCAATCTTCCTGCTATGCACACAAAGCTTTTATTTGAGGAGGTAGATGATTGGTACCAGAACCAGTCTTTGCACCTGTCCTGACTGCCCTCCTGTGCAATTTGGGAGGTAGGTATGTGCAGAGGGATGGTCTGTGCGGTTTGGTGTTGCTTGGGGAGGTTGGGTATTTTCATATTCCTTGGACTGGCTTGTTTCTAGGTTTGGCGATGATACAGTTTTATTCTTGCTTGTATGGTATGATTGCATTTCTTAAATCAAAGGTGGTAAAAGCCCTGGAGAGGCCCTGGAGATTGTATAAATCTTAAATACATAGGAAAAAACACTCTCCAGCAATGCCAGCTAGGAAATTGGAATCCTGTGTACACACTTGCATCCCCTCTGTTTTGCAAGCACAATTTGTGTGCACAAACTTTGTCTTGACTCTACAGCTGTATAAGTGCTGTTGATGCTTTCACTCTACAGTTTGTGGACAATGACTTCACATTCACAGTCCATACCCAACGCTTGGAAAATCTTTCCCACTGTACTGTCTTAAACTTCTAAATAGTGTCTGAATTTCACATAAATTGGCACATTATATTGAAGTAATGTGTTTTTTCAGGCTAGAAGAGAAATACTTTTGTCAGTACATTGATTTTGCTGCTCATTGAAATAAGTCTAATTTTTGTTACATTTGAAGACTTTTCCAAATATTAATCATCTGGACTTGAAGGATTTATCAGTGTTACACCTGCAGTTATCTGTCCATCTGTAAGGATGTTAAAATAAATTAAGGGAAGAATCTCAGCTAGTATTAATTGGCATAGGCATATTGCCTTCAGCGGAAATATGCTGATTTACAGCAACTGAAAATCAGGCCCTCAATGTTCTAAAGATCAGACATCAGTTACATTAAAACCAGTTAAACTTCAAGAACATGGGGATACTTCCTAAAAACATGGGGATACTTCCTAAAAACAAGAGGGTTGTTAACAGTATAAATTAGTCAAGTGGCTTTTCAGAATATTTTTATGAACATGTTTCTTGTACTCAGACACCAGGGCAATGGGTGTGGGTTGTGTGTGTATATATAAAAGAGAGTTTGGCTGTGCCCTTAGGCCTTGTAATATATTATATCTTGGGATATTATATAAAAAAGAGCGGTAAGAGATGTTTTGATCTCCATGTAAAATGAGAATGTAGCAATGGAGTGTGTGGTGCTCTAGTTGAATTTTACTGATAAAACAAAGGCATGGTTGTTAATATTCTAAAAATATTGCTAATTTTGGGAAATGGATTTTAAAAATCGATACTTCCTCTTTTGGTCCAGAATATGTTTGTCCTGTTTATTATAAGGAAGACTAACAAGCTTATTGCTCATACAATAATATTTCTCCAGATTTTTTTTAAAAAGCACTAATAGAATAGTCTTTGAAGGTTACGCAATTATTTTAGCTTTTGGAAATATTCTTTTAATCGTTATGATTATTACAGCATTATTTGTAGCAAAGATGCATGTAGTATTTGGGAATGGTTGCTTATGAGGTGTGGTTCCTTTAAGAAACCAGGAAGTGGAACCAGGAGGAGGAAGAGAAGACACCGGAGTGGGGGTCATGAGGAAGAGAAACCTAGAGGGGATGCCAGTCAGACCCCTGGAATAAAGTGTTTGTTCTTGTTTGCATTTAAACTGAGTGGTCTTCAAATTATTGGAATATCACAATGTATTTTCAGTAGTTACATTATCTGAAAACAGCCAAAGGTGTCTTGTTGGAATGAGTTAGTGTAGTATGTCTGCAGTGTAAATAAGGTACTGGGCTCCTATTGTTGCTTTCTTTCAACTGTTTAGGATTTTCTTCCAGTTTCTCTATGTGTTGAATACAGAGTGCTTTGAATGACTGGTTGAATACTCATGTTAACGATGGTAGGGCAGTTGGACAAAAGCAGTGTTACTCGCCTCTCATATCACAGTGGTGAAGGCATGTTTTGAAGTGGATGGTTCTATATAACAGCACCTTCTTTCAAATTACAGAATCTAGTAGCAAAAATATTCCAGGAACCACAACAGCTGAAGAAGCCGCTAAAATCTTAGCAGAGAAACGACGTCTTGCCCGGGAGCAAAGAGAGCGTGAAGACCAGGAAAGAATTCAGAGAGAAGAGGAGGAAAGGTAACTTGTAAATACCAGAAAACAATATTTTCTGTGATGCAAATCTGATTGGCATGTAAACCTGGCTGGCATATATTTTAGCTACACATGCGAGAATCTGCAGAGAGGCAGGTACACATGGCAGAGTTTGCTGGAAATAAATATCCTTGTGAATGTCAGAAGTCTGTGTGAAATGGGATGTCACTTTTTAGGCAGACTGCTTCTCTTCCTTTCAAGTCTCCAGTGATTCTACTACTAAAAATATAAGATATGCTTCTTACTCCAGTTACATTTAATTTTCTTTATAGGATATTAAAATCCTCTTCAAACTACAGTAGAACCTCAGTTATGAACACCTCGGGAATGGAGGTTGTTCATAACTCTGAACAAAACATTATGGTGGTTCTTTCAAAAGTTTACAGCTGAACGATGACTTAATACAGCTTTGAAACTTGACTATGCAGAAGAAAAATGCTGCTTTTAACAATCTTATTTTAAATTAAACAAGCACACAAACGGTTTCCCTAACTTGTCAAATCTTTTTTTAAACTTCCCTTTATTTTTTTGAAGTTTACCTTTAACACAGTACTGTGCTGTACAGTATTTGCCTTTTTTGGTCTCTGCTACTTGATTGTGTTCTTCCAGTTCCAAATGAGGTGTGTGGTTGACCGGTCAGTTCGTAACTCTTAGATTCTCCTGTATTCCTCTTAAACTCTTCTTTGGCAAACTTGGGAGACATGTTGCCTTCTAGGTTCTTAGTTTATATTCGTCCCGGGTTGATGATGACTGAGATGCCACATGATATTGGCAGCCTACATGCAATGCATTTCTCTTATTAGTCTAGTTCTCCGTGGACAAGTGTCCATATCACCAGAACAACTGGCACCCTTCTTGACAGTATCCTAGAAATGTAGGACTGGAAGGGATCTCGATAGGTCATGTGGTCCAGCTCTCTGTACTGAGGCAGGACTATTACCTGTTATCGGTAGTGTCCAAAGAATTAACTGTCCAGGAAGGATGAATTACCTTTCTGTACACAGATCCTTTCTGTTCCTCCAGCTCACAGTTGAAAGAGACACTGGTGGGATGGTGCTATTTGTAAACTTTTACTGTTTGCTGCTTTATGTTTATCTCCTCTGTGGCTAGACACAGTGGATGCCGCTTAATAACAACCCTGATATTAACAACTTCTGCTTAATAGCAATATTTTGCCAGGAACCAATCCTGTCCTGTTGACTTTAATGTTAATGAGATTCAGGTATTGGCAACAGCATGCCACTTATTGAAAACTTTTTTGGAAGAAAGGCCCTGGCTGCCAGCAAGGAAGCACTGGGACATGCCTTCCCTGCCTGCAGCCCTGAAAACCTGCCTGCAGCTGGACCTCAGCCCATCCCAGCACTTCCTTCCTGGGCTACAGCCCCACAAACCTATGTGCAACCCTGGACCACACAGGAGATAAGAGGCAGGGGCCTCTGCATCTCCACCCAACAGGGTAACCTCTGCTGGAGTCCCAGTTCTGTTTGCTGGGAGGGGGGCTGTGGCAGGGCAATGGGGGTGGCTTCAGCCTGGATGCCAGGGCTTTCCATGGGGAGCTGGGAGGTCCATGGAGCTGCATGTACCTCTTCCTGCTGCTGCCCTGCCCACAGCTTCCCCTCCCCAAGTAAAGTCCTGGCTTTTGGGCTGCAACCCCCTCCTGGTTGCTGCTCTGCTCACAATCAGGTTGGCAAGACACGCCCCAGTATTTCCTTCCCTAGCTGCAGCCCCACAAACCTGCCTTCAGCTTATTGGTAACTGCCAATTAATGGCAACTTTTTTGCTGGTAACAAGTGGAATCTACTATAGCTGACTGTGAGTTTGGTTATGTGTACACTGCAGCTGGGAGCGTGCCTCCCAACCCAGGTAGACAGACCTGCTCTAGCTCCACTCAAGGTAGTGTGCTAAAAATAGCAGTGTGGATGTTGTGGCTCTGCTAGCTGCCCAAGAACAAGCCCGCCTGATCCCCTGGGTCCAAGCTCGTGTTACTAGCCCTGTGGCAACGTCCACGCTGCTATGTACAGCATGCTCCCAGCTGCAGTGTAGACCTACCCTTTGGCATCTTTCACAAGCTTTAAACTCTCACACTTTAAATAAATAATATCCAGTCTGTAATCCATTTCTTGGAAATACTAGGAGCAGAGAAGAAGAAATGGTAAAGAAAATGATTGAAGATAAAGCACAAAGAGAGGAGGAGCTCCACAGACTGGAGGAAGAAAAAAGACTTGATGATGAAGAACAGCAAAGACAAGCTGAAGAGAGAGTTCGCAAAGAACAGGAGGAGCAGGAAAAACTAGTAGGTTTAACAGGTTTACTTGCTAGATGTAGAACATGACTCTGTTCCTTGAAAAAGCTGTTAAGTAATTCTTGTTAGATCCTGAATCAGTTCATGTTGGAAAATGCCCAGTCATAAAGGGACATGGGATACCCTAGGTAAAACTATTGAAATCTTCCTAAATGGTGTGGCTTTTGGGTCTGGGAAAGAAGCAAATATTTCATAACCATTTTAGTCATGTTCAGTGCACTGGTGGCTGAAAGCTGCTTGGTAGGTAAGATGCAAGGAACTCTAAAAGCCAAAGTATAATAGAGCTTCTTCATAATCTTATTGGGGCCACTTACAGAGCTTCCTGTTTTAAAAGATCAGAGAGGAGTCTGGGGCACCTTGTGCGATCTAACTTCTCTATAAAAGGTAATGTTACTAGCTAAGAAACTGATACAGCAGATTTTAAAATACACCGCTACCCCAATATAACACGAATTCGGATCTAACGCGGTAAAGCAGTGCTCCGGGGGGGCGGGGCTGCGTGCTCTGGTGGATCAAAACAAATTCGATATAACGCAGTTTCACCTATAACGCGGTAAGATTTTTTGGCTCCCGAGGACAGCGTTATATCGAGGTAGAGGTGTGCTTCTTAGCGTATGTGCAACGTGCCTCAGGTGGCACGTGACCAGGATTCATCACCGAATTTGGTCCACTGGTTGGATCATTAGCTTGCCCGGGCCAGGTGCTAGCGCATAGTGTGACAAGAATGCTCATCCATGGCCCCCAAATACTACGAATGAAAATACTACTAACCCCTAAATATAGCCTTTCATGGATAATGAATGTCTATATAACCTGGAAAAGGTATCCTTCCTAATGAATGAAAGAAATTACATTTTTCAGGCTATATGGACCTTGTTCAATGTATGATGAATTTCTAACAGCCATTTGTATCTATGGTATATATTTTCATTCTCAGGCTCTATCATACTTTACTGTTCTGAACAATTGTTATAAAAATAAGCTAGTGTTAAGAACCCTCTTATCTCCCCATCAAGGCTTGCAATCATAGTGAAAAACCGATTCCGTTATAATAGGAGCGCTAAGGGCTAGTCTACACTTACCGGTTAGTTCGACGGCTGCGGATCGAAGTTCCGAGTTCGATTTATCGCGTCTGGTCTGAACGCGATAAATCGAACCAGGAAGTGATCCCCGTCGACTGCGGTACTCCAGCTCAGCGAGAGGAGTAGCGCGAAGTCGACGGGGAGCCTGCCTGCCGCGTGTGGACCGCGTCTGAACCGCGGTAAGGTCGAAGTAAGGTATGTCGAATTCAGCTACGTTATTCACGTAGCTGAATTTGCGTACCTTACTTCGATTTGGGGGGGTAAGTGTAGACCAGCCCTAAGATATTCAGTGCCAACTATCTTAAATACAAATATCTGACTGCAAAGGTTTTTAATTAATTTTGCTATATTTGCAATTTAACTGCTTTCTTCATGGTTTCTAAAGTATCTTCCTTAAATGGACCTTCATTCTGAAGTACAGGTTAAACTAACTATTCAAATAGCTCTGGGGCCATCTAAAGAACTTGGATAATCATTTAACTAAATATTTTTTCTGTGGATTTCAGAATCAGGTGGCAAATCTGTAATTCAGATTTTCAAGATTAGGATAATATGTGTTTACATGTACCGCACACCAGATGCTTCAGTGGTGGTATGAATCATTTCATCTACAAAATAACTAATGCTAAAATAGCTCTCTTGACACCTTAAAATTGATTTATGTATTGGATCCCATATTCTCTGCCTTAATTTTAGAGAGAGGAAGCTGAAGCAAAAGCCCAAGAAGAAGCTGAAAGACAACGGCAGGAGCGAGAGAGGATTATGCAGCAAAATATGCAGGAGAGACTTGAAAGGAAAAAGGTGCATAGTTCTTGCTTTCAAGCCTTTAAGCGAGCCTAAAGTGTGTTGAGACTCTAATGTTAAAGCAATCTGGTGAATAAAGTTAAACAAACGATCTGAACTGGGAACAGTCACATGTATTTGAATAAATCAAATGGTGTTTTTAAATGTATATTTTGGTTTCTATTCTAAAAAATGACTATTTAAAATGGTAATTAGAGTAAGGAATTTTTAAATCCTTTAAATACAAAAATTAATAAAAGAAGCCAAATGATCAAAGTTCAGCCTTTTCCATGTTGTGACAAATTCACTTTTTTTTTGCTTTAACAGAGAATTGAAGAAATAATGAAAAGAACTCGGAAGTCAGAACAGAATGAAGCCAAGGTACTTGTTTATATGTGACATTATATAGATTCAAGGAGTTCTCATGTTTCACTTTCAGAACCTTTCCATTAAATGGTTCACTTTCAGAAGAATAACATACATCTTTATGTTCTGTTCAACTGAAATGAAATGGCTTCCAGTCATAGGACAAGGATCCTGTGCAATGACAGATAGTAACTCTCAGTATACTCATGGCAATTCTTAGATACTCCTGAGGGTCTCTACAGCATGTAAGCTGGATGTACATCTTTTAAAATGTATTGAATCATGGCCTGTGTGATATGTGGGCAGTTCACGATAAATATTGTGTGGTGGTGGTGGTGTTACTTACAACAGTTTAAGTTAGCAGTAATACAGATTTCTGTTACAGAATGAAGAGAAGTCTGCTAATGAGGCTGACGAGGAAGAGGATGCTGAAGAGGAGGAAGAGTTGGGCCTTGAAAAAACATATCAACCAGGTAAACAATGTTTGGTAAATGAGGTCCAAAATTGTTAAAATTGCTTATACTCTAAAGCAGGGTAGTCATTGTCTCAATGGGATCTGAACTCCCTAATAAACGAAGGATTTTGTTTCTTCACTCATCCTCTGAAAGGCCCTACTCCATTTTCAGCAGTTGGCAATATTTACTGTAAGTTAATTTTCATGCTGATGTATGATGATTTGAGTACACCACTTCCACAATTGCCATGGAAGCGGTGTGCATAAAAATGAGAATAGATTATTTATTCCATTGTGTGGAAGACAGGCAAAATTGTTAACTAAAAATGTATGATTTGAGAATGACTATACAATAAAAATGTTTCAGATTTGTTTTGGCACTTTAAAAATACATGTATTATTCTATATCATTATAGCCAATTTCCCATTAGAGATGTTCATTTTATGAGATTGTATGTTCAGAACATTCCAGCTAGAAGAGAGACCAGTTAGGCATTTATTTGTGTGTTGTTAATTTGGAATAGCAACTCTAATATATTGCAGCTCTCTTTCTTTCAGAAAAGATAAATGGTGTTGATCTATCTCAAGAAATCAAGGTGCAGACACAATATAGTTCTGAGTTTGCATGTGGTTTGACTTCTACAGAATCTTCAATGCAAGATATGTCAAAAATGGAGGCGGATGAAGTACTTATGAATGGAGATGAGCAAGACATTTATCAGAAGAAGGAGAATGAGGGGTCTTTGCATGTTATGCAGCTAAAGGATTACAGGTGAGCCTGTGTAATGGTGTCCTAATGTAAAGGTTGCATCTGATTGTAATTTATGCAATAAATCCTTAAATACACTTCATATAGTTTGTGTTTAGTACTGATCATAGGTTGCCAAAAATTTAATTTGAGGCTGTCCAGTTTTGTTGAAGTTTTGCCTAGAGTAAATCAGGTGTTTCCTGACAACTACAAGTTAGTATTTAAAAAATGATATATGCCACTTTAAATATATAAAACAATGTAACATTAAATTATAAAATAAAACATAAATTATTCCTTCTTGTATAATTATACATTTGTTGTATTTTGGAGCTGATTGTGATTCTTCTCAATCTAACGTGAGTCTGGAGTAACACTAATGAAGTCAGTGGAGATATACTCAGTGTAAATCTGGTGTGAAATTGAACAGGCCCACAGCTGATCAATTAATTTAATGTGCAGAAACTAAATCCAGAGATTTTGTTAGTTTGCTTCAGAACTTATCTTGATAAAGAAAAATATCAGTTTAAAACTTTCCATTATGAAGCAGTGCCCACTGCCTCAAGTGCATTACATGATCAAACTGTCAGTTTGCTCTTTAATGCATAAGCTCTTGGTTTTGATAGTGCCATGTCAATAACAGTGGTGGTGGTAAGTGGGCTGAGATGTTGCCAAACAAACAGAAACATACCGAACTTACTGGTAAACAAAGGCAACAACCTAAACGGTTTTCCCTGAGGTTGGATGACAGTTTGATACTAAATCCCCAAACAAGAGAATAGAGAGTATCTACAGGATTCTCTAAGGGCTTGTCTTCACTACCCGCCCGGATCGGCGGGTAGAAATCGATCTCTCGGGGATCGATTTATCGCGTCTCGTCGGGACGCGATAATCGATCCCCGAATCGACGCGCATACTCCACCAGCCCAGGTAGGAGTAAGCGCCGTCAATGGGGGAGCCGCAGCAGTCGATTTGCCGCCGTCCTCACAGCGGGGTAAGTCGGATTGGATACGTCGAATTCAGCTACGCTATTCCCGTAGCTGAATTTGCATATCTGAAATGGATCCCCCTCGTAGTGTAGACGTAGCCTAAGACACCTTCAATTCAGCTAAAACAATATTAAAAACTAATACTAAAATTCCCACCAAGTGAGGTTTTTAACAATACATTTCTCATTTTCATCTTTTTTTTTTTTTTTTTTCAGAATAAAGAATTTCCATCCAGTCCTAGGAAAAATCTCTAGATTCATGGGCAATTCTATTTGCTTGTCCAAATCCTAATGATGCTTTAGAATTTGCACTGTGAAAATTCTTTGATATTAAATTAAGTTTCTGTTCTTGCCACATGTGTCTAGTGACTGAATATGAAGTGTTAATGTTTCATGACTTCTTCAAAAATGAATTGAAACTGATGGTTTGAATATAACACTTTTACAGAGTAGTCTGTGACTCAGTAAATGCATGTGTTTATCAAAAATAATCTGAAAACAAAGCAGAAACACAGACTATTAAAGCAGGGACATGGATCCTGTGACTTTTTTATACCAATTCTGTGGAGTTGTGCTCTTATCTGATGGTTATTGGTGCAGAAGTGACTGAATGGATGTTGATGCAGTTGTTCCTTCTGATCTGACTTCTATAACAACCGCATTACAGGTAGGGCAGCTTATCCCCAAAAATATTCGTTGGGGAGAATATGGGGATTTCTAGTTGGCTGACCTCCTTTTCTATTGGTAAATAAGGGTCAGGTGTCCAGCACTCTTAACAAATGTTTGTTCTTTCTCCAGTCCTTCAGCAAAAGAAATGGTTATCCAGAATTCAGAAGTATTGCACGTTAATGAAGCTGATCGTACGATTGGACTTATACAGAATCTCAATGGAAAATCTAATGCATGGACTTTTGAAGAAATTATTGATCTTGGAGTACATTCCAAGTCAACCAAACTGAGTTCAGACAGCATCACTGCTGATAACTGTAATGAAAACTTGAATGATGCTGCTACCCTTCCCTCTAGTCCAAAATTGGCATTTGAGGACGATGGCACGGTGAATTCCTTGACCAAACCTATCGAGACTGCATCAGGTAATGTATGCTGATTTCCCTTCTACCTCCTGCTCCCACTAAATTAAGGTAGCTTTGTTAAATATTTACTGTATATTTGTGCCTTTTTTTTTTTTTTTTGAGAATCTCTCATATTCTCTAAACTAGCAACAGGCTCTTACTGTTGTGCTTGTTGTTTTCCTTTTGTCAGAGGAGTAACTAGTCGATGACTTTTGAAGGGACTTAACTACTACAGCTAGTTAACACACCTGCTGAGTGCTCTTCCAAAAGTACAGCTCAATCACTATGAAGCCTCTGTACCTCTCCCTAGGACTAAAACTTTTCTATTTTTTTGTTTTTTGTTTTTGTTCTTAAATCTCTTAAATGGTTACTGTGGTTTTTTTTAAAAAAAAAAAGATAATTTTTGAAATGTTGCTGGTTACTATTAAAACCCTTCATGAGCTCGACCTCTCTGACTTAAGTCCTTCCACTTAAGTATATTCTTGCACTTTGCTGGGGCTGAGCTGTTCTGAGTCTTAAAATTACCTCTTCTAAGTCTGTAGGGCTTTTAGGTATTCTGCACTTGTGGCAGAACAGTCTTCCACTTGACACCTGTTTTTTACTGTAAAATAATAATAATTCTTCATGTTGTGTGAGAACATAAGAACATAAGAATGACCATATTGGATCAGTCCAAAGGTCCATCTAGCCCAGTATCCTGTCTACCAAGAGTGGCCAATGCCAGGTGCCCCAGAGGGAGTGAATCTAACAGGTAATGATGAAGTGATCTCTCTCCTGCCATCCATCTCCACCCTCTGACAAACAGAGGCTAGGGACACCATTCCTTACCCATCCTGGCTAATAGCCATTAACGGACTTAACCTCCATGAATTTATCTAGTTCTCTTTTAAACGCTGTTATAGTCCTAGCCTTCACAACCTCCTCAGGCAAGGAGTTCCACAAGTTGACTGTGTGAGCTTGAAGCTGTGCAAGCTGTGTGAGCTTGACTAGACATGACAATAGGCATACTGTTGGTGCTAGTGCTGAATGAAAGATGTTCCATTAATATGGGGATAAAATGAATAACATGTTTGCTTCTAGAGCAAATGATTATTTAATTAATATTGTGCACTTGATGCATTTCATTTAAGAATAGCCTCGTACACCTCTGAGGTAGACGTTGTACTGATTTTACAGATGAGTGGACAGAAGTTGAGAGTTGCCTGTGGTCACACTGTGAATTAGTGACAGAGGTGTCCTGACTCCCCGTCCTCCCCTCTAAACACTAGACAATAAGCAGTAGGGAGGAAGTGTTAACTGTATTGTGCTTTGCTGGAAAGGAACTGTGATTTCTTCCTGGTAAACTCAGTACAGAATGCATTAATTTTTAAAAGCTGTTGGTTAGAGATCTGTAATGCAGAGAACAGTATATCAAAACCAGTGTTTCATCCCGAGCAAAACTTCTGAGGTTATTGAAACAAAATCTTAATTGCACAAGCAGGTTTACAAAAACCAAACAAGAGTCTAAAGACCTCAAGCTGACAGGCCTGAGTGTGAAGTGTGAGGGAGAGAAGAATTACCAGTCTAATAGTGGGAATCCTCCAAAAGTTGTTGTCTCATCACAAATCATGTGTAGTTATCCATGTCCATGACTGATCATTAGGGTGGTGGGTCAGAGACTTGAGTGAAACTAGCTGGTATCAGAGTAGCAGCCGTGTTAGTCTGTATCTGCAAAAAGAACAGGAATACTTGTGGCACCTTAGAGACTAACAAATTTATTAGAGCATAAGCTTTCGTGGGCTACAGCATCCGAAGAAGTGGGCTGTAGCCCACGAAAGCTTATGCTCTAATAAATTTGTTAGTCTCTAAGGTGCCACAAGTACTCCTGTTCTTTTTACTAGCTCTTTTTGTCATAGCATACTACTGGGTTTCCTGTTCCATATCCCACAAGTCCTTTTCTGAGTCGCTGTTCTCCAGACTAGATCCCAGCCCTGTGTCCGACATTGTTTTGTTCTTAGATGTACAAGCTCACGCTTACCCATATTAAAGTGTCTGATTTTTGCCTCTCAGTGACCTGTCTTC
>NW_020664482.1:4424491-4541413 GCF_002925995.2 Terrapene triunguis | reverse complement strand
ACACATTGGAAGTTAGGATCTCCAACACACCAGTTCAAAAACGTGCTCCTAACAAGAGATCTCCACCCACATGACAAGGACTCATGTGGACAGGTGTTCTATCTAAATGGAGAAGCTGTGTAGTGGAAATGGGATGGTTACACTACCCGAGTCATCTCTTCAGACATGACATAAATTAGAGCATTTAACGTTTCCAAACTCCTGACAGCTGTCTGCTCTGTCCAGTTCCTAGAGGATAGATGTCCGTGTGTGTGTGTGTGTGTTTCATTTACTTGTCCCATATATGCCGTTGCAGTGTGCACCCTTGTTACCACTTAGGTGAAAGGCCAAAGACTGTGACTGGGTCATGGAAATGGAGCGAAGGGCTTGCTCCTGCTATGGACCTTCCAGATTGGAGTTCAGATACAGTAGCTAGGTACACCGTGGCAGTGCTATATTGCTTCTGTGGGTAATAGGAGGACTTCAGGCTTGGGTGCTTTCACACCTCCTTCCATAGACACCAGTGAGGGTTGAAATGTTCACCCCAGATTCTTACTGCATTTTGAAAGTTAGTCTAAATAGAATGACCGTATTTTGAGCCTGTTAATAACGAACGCAGTTAAACAGAAGACGAGTATATTTAATTAGAGAAACCATAGTCTCTGGGCTGGGCTTTGGGCCTTGTTCAGCTACATATGTTTTGAGGTAGTGTGATGTAGCAGGTATGTACATAATTTTACAAACTAATATATTTACATACAAGACGCCAAGTACATCTAAGTATGCAGTACATATTGCACAGCATGAGAACATTAACCACCTCTTCTTTGCTCTTTGGACAGAACTGTGAACACTAGAGTCCTGGAAATAACCTGATTGCACTTCAGTAATCCAGTGTTTTATCAAGTACCGAAGGCCTTGTTTTGAAAAGCTGCTTGTTAACCTTTACCTGTCTTCAAGCTTGCAAAAAAGACCAGCAGGGCAGGGATAATAAACTTCTAAATTTGCACCTTGAAAACTTTCAGGGAGCCTTCCTTGCTGCTGCTCCTTTTCCATGTGTTTAGCGGACTGTTTGACAAGCTTTCCTTGTTAAATATCACTTGTTCTCCTTTTACAAAATCTCTGCTAACCTGTCTCCGGGTCCTTTTATTTTCATATTAGTGTGATGTACAGTGCCTGTGTGCCATTGGAAATTTACCAGCTGGCCACTGACAAATATTTTTGCATGTTTTTGAAGTGGCAATTTGCAAATTTAAAATAAAAATTATGCATTCCATGCATATTAAAACCAAATCCCATCTGTTATTTTCCTGTAACATCTCTGTACAGTTGGTGATACTAATAGGATATTTAAGAAAAGCTAAATTGGTCAGTTATCTCTTTGATCCAACACTGGGTTAAGAAACTGTTTTGGATTATTTCTAATATGAAAATATTAGTAGTTTCAAAGTACAGTATTGTACAATCATTCATACATTTTAATGTTACTGGAACGTCCTAAAATTTTACAATATACACGAGTATGTATGCACTAATATACACTGCGAAAATGTTGAGTACCTAAATGTGTTTGTTATAGTGCAGTTTAACATTTGTCATGCTTTTTAAAATGTTTTCATTTGAATTACATATTTAAGTTTATCTACACTCATGTAAGTATTATGTTGTGTACATAACAGTATTAGGCCATTCAAGTCCTGGTTTTTGTTCATGTTAATTATTATACATGTTCCTGTACTAGCTTTATAACAATGACTGCAAATAGCATATGTATTCCCTTTCCTAAAGGCTGCATTAAGTAATTTAATCTACAGTTACTTGCTTTTTACAGCAGGAAGAGATTAACTGAGTATCTTTTGCAAATGGCTGCTACAAAAAAGTGTAAGTGCAGTCCTGTTCGTATGCCTTTGTAAGAGATACGGGATAATAATTTCTTTAAAGAATTGCTTTCTCAAACCCTGCTTAAATCCTTAGCTGACACTTCAGTACCAATTAATCATCTGACTGGCAGCTGTGTTTTCAGTGTTAAAATGCAAACGTTCTTGCTGGATCTAAATGTGTTCCTTTCTTGATACCACAGTTAAAACAGGAAACCCTCATCCTTCCTTCTTTCTCAACCCTTTGCTATTCCAAGTATCGTAGAACTGTTTTAGACTTAGAGCAGTGCCTTAGGTAAAAAGAAAAATGTATTTTTGTATAATAGCTGTTTCTGGCAGAGACAATCATTCTAACAAACAAGATGCTGATATTTTTTTCTGTGCAGATGTTATTTGTTGAATGCTCTGTGACAGCTGTATGTAAATATGTGTGCACTGTTAAATAAACTTTGCAGTTGAACAATGTGTTGGTTTTTGCAGTACTGAACATTAGGTTACTAGGGGGCTCAAAACTTTTCCCCAACTGCTTTGCCTGGAGATGCAGTCAAATGTTGACCAAAACAACCACTCTAATATACAATAGACTCCATAAATTAAGTGTTGCTATTAAAATAAAATGTGAAGGTTAGAGTCTTTGTATTGGGTAGTCCTGGTGGGCCTCTTGTGCTAGGTGCTGGAAAGGCACATGTACAAAACTAGTGATGCTTAAAAAAGCTAAGAATAAGTTCATGGAAGCCAGCGACTTACATTCTGACTTCCTTTTTTGCAGCACCTTATACTCAGTACAGGAAAGCAGTGACTGCTGGGAACATTACTGGACAATACATCTTGCTTTTCCAAATGGCTGTGAGATAGATAGATATAGACACACAGACTAGTTTGAGTAACCTTCGTTTGTTAAATGTCTCTTGTATTGCATCAGATCTACAGTCTTCATCTTGTTATACTTTTTAGTATATTAGTTATAGTTGGTATCTACTCCATAAGGCAGAAGTCCCCAAAGTGTGGGGGGGGTGCGGCTGGGGCCTGGGCCAGTCCCCACGGGGGCTGGGGAGAGAGCACCACCCAGCTCCACTTCTGGGCCTGGCCTTGGCTCTGCTCCTGGTCCCTCCCCCAGCTGTGGTCCCAGCCTCAATTCCCTTACCCCCTGTTCGTGTCCTCCCCCGAGCCATGGCCCTGCTCCCGGCTCTGTCTCTGTGGGGTGGGGGTGGAGGTGAGGGGGGCGCAAAGTAAAGTTTGGGGGCCACTGCCATAAGGAAGAAGCAAAGAACTTGCCAAAGTGACTTAGTTTCAATTAGCATTGTAGTTTCTTCAACAATCTATGAGAATTCTTAGTTTGTAGGAGGGTTGGAAGATGTGATGCCCTAATGCTAATTATACTTTCACATGCTTCCTGTTAATGCACTCAACTCAAGTGTGTTTTTTCACACGAATCGATAGGGAAAAGCAGTTACTGGAACTGAATATTTTTTACTTAATCATGGTTCTTGCGACTTCCAGTATTGGTGGCTGGAGCTATTCTTCTGCGATGTAGAATTAAAATATACAAGGGGATAGTCCTGCCATTAAGTTTTTCTGCCATTTTAAGTAGAAACTAACATTGACAGACTAGAAGTCTCATAGGTAAGTGATTATCAGCAACTCCCTTGCCCTAAACTATTACTAGTCTGAATGTCTGAGGTCCATTGATCATTACCTGGATGAATAATGGCATCTTACAAATTAACACCAGTTTAATTACCAAGAGGATAAATCATTTCCTTTAATGAAGTGCCAAACGATAGGATTTGGAGAAGATAAATTCGTACCTTGTCACTGTTAAACTTGACACTCTTTCCTTTCTCCAAGTATAAATCCTGTCACAAAAACCCATCTTCAGTATTGTTTAGAGTCACTTTGTAGTGCAACACAGCTTATATTTTCTTTTTATTAGACTGTTAAATTCTGGCCTCTACATTAATCTGATAAATTCTGAGATGACTCTTGTCTTTCATCATAAAGTTCAGTGAGCCTTATCGCTGCTGTGAAATTGAAAAAAGTTTCAAGAAATTGACTATTTCAGGTCCATAGGTCTTTCGTTTTGTTCAAAGATCAAAGGGGCTCTTAATTTCCATGGTTTTTGGAGGTCTGAAGAAACTGTAATTGTGCTCCGGTTTACCTTGCCTCTGCTAACACTGATTACGCTGCTCAATACAAGGCAATGGTTTGAGCTTTAAATAAGGTCCTGTAGCAGAGCATAGAGAACAACAAAGTATTCTTTTGGACTCCAGCAGAGAAGGGAATAGTCATACCCCATCCCTGTGTGTTTGAGGCACTGCTCAGCTCCCTCCATCTCCCCACTGTAGCGGTCATCCTCAAAACCTTGTGTTTGTTCGTCTCCTTCTATCCCCCTGTCCCTGCCCTGAATCACAATGGGAATTCAGGGAGTTGAGATGGCTTAATGTTGCTCAGGCTGCTCCATTTATTTAAAAATCGATTACATCTGGAAGAGGGATTTCAGAGGGACAGACACCAATTTGAGGTTAATTTTCCAGTAACACTATGTTGGCCACAGGTACATTTAAATACGCTCTTGGCAGTGAAGGTGTTGGCACTCAGTGTTAACTGCAATGGGGGAAGGAGGGGTCCTCAAAACAAGTTCAGTTTTGCAGTGTAATGGGGGGGAGGGGGGTCTTAGTGACTTTGACACACACTCCTTTGTATTTGTTTCCTACAAAAACCAGTGAAGAGAAACAATCGTCCAGAGTTCATGAATCCAAACAAGCATTAATCCAATTTTTATTAGATCTTAAAATAACATGTTGGCACGGTAGGAAAGCTATCCTACAATGTTTGAAAAATGCATATACATTCATTGTATGTTATGCTTCAAAGAATAACTTCTTGAAGGTGGTGAATTAGTAAACCAGGTGTAGACAGTATAATTAAAGTAAAAAAGCTGGTAAGCAAAACCCTCTGACAAGCCAATTTAAACTCAGGACTAAACCTTAAGTTAAAATTGCCATAAATCTGTTTTAGCATTCTCCCTAGCTAAACCACAATAGCAAAACATTATAAACAAAGCCACACCATATACTTGCGGTAACTTGCTTTATATGGTAGTATAAGCAAAGGCATTTAATGTCTGTATATAAAGTACTCATGAATGTATAATTACGAAGCACCATATCTATGATGCTGGGTGTGATCTTTACATCTCCTTACTGATGGTTTGGGGGTTTTTGTTTTAGTGGGTGCAGAGGTTGGTTTGTTCCTTGTCAAAAACCACTTCATTAAGTGTCAAACTTCAACTTAAGTTACAAAATCAGCTTTTGTTTTACTTTGTGCTACTCATCATGCAGAAGAGGCAATATTTAAGGACCTAAAATTCTGGCAGCTCAAGCTTTTGTGTTAATGGTTGTCATGAAAGCAAAATTAGTTTTGCAGCTGAGTAAGTTTTGTTATTGCAGAACCTTAAAATCTAAAATCAAACAAGCTGCAATATGTTGGGCCTGGAGGTCTGAACCATTCTGTAAAATGGAAGAAGGCAGGGTTTAATATGCAAGTGCCTTTAGCAGGCCTTTCTGAAGCAGCTCAAATACAAGAGCAAGGCTCCAATCCATTTTACAGCAAAGGCTGAGGCTGCTCCTTACAATCTATGGGGACAGTCAGCGCAGTAAATTTGCTCATTATGATAGACAAAGCGCCTGTTAGCCAAAGGACGGGAACACTTGGTACACTTGAAACAATAATCATGCCAGGATTGGCCTTCATGGCTGACCACAGTGGATCCTCTTCCAAATCCTATTTAGAAAGATAGTTATTACAGAACGTAATTAATAACATTCCTTTCAATAGAAAGTAACTTGTTCTTAACGTTTAGTGACTTAGAGAGAATAGAGTAGTTGGTTGCTTTCCAAGAAAGAACAATGTTCCCTCACCTGTATAAAATCAACCAAACCTATTAAGAGCTGGACTTGGTCCCAGATGCCCTGTCTTGTCTACCCCAGTAAACCATTTCAAACTCTGCTGGTAAAGGACTGGTGAAAACCCCAGCAGTTGGAATGCAGCTTTTTTGGTGCAATCAGGCCCCTTTAAGTTTCAGCAGCACCTCACTGCCCACATTGTCCTGACAACTTCCATTTTTAAACCTGGTTTGTTTCAAAATTCAAAAAAAAAGAGAAAAAAGAATCCTCTTCTCCCAGAGGGGTTTCCCAGACCACTTAGAGCCTTGTAGGACTCCACTTGAGGCAAGATCAGAATCAGACCCTGAGTGGCTTAGTCCCACCTCCTCTAGCACTGGTCTCCTGTCCAGTTTTGCCAATCCTGCAGTGAAAAGCCTTTTCTTGTGTGGGTCCTTCCCTCTAAACCCAGCCTTCCTTCAGCTCTTTCCAATCTCCCTGTAAAACAGCTTTTAATACATGTGCTACTCCTGTGGGAATTCTGCACAAAAAAATAAAAAATTCTACACATAATATTTTAAAATTCTGCATATTTTGTCATAACACAATATAATCAAGCTGGTTTCAATTATTTTGCTAATTTATTTAAACTACCATACAAGGGATGGAGAATGGGAGTGGGGAGCATTGGAGGAAATCACCAAACCCCCTTTGTCTAATAGTAATGTAGATAGTATTGACCCTTTACTTCTAGTTATTAGTCAACAAATATATGCAGCCATATGCTCAGTGTTACATCATAGGCAACTGAAGAGCAAGTGAGGGTTGGGGACTCAAACTCACAATTTATATTGGCTACTGACTGTCTCCAGAAAGGTCAGTAGTAAACAGTTCATGGAGACCAGTTCTAATCACTAAAGCACCAATAATCATTTATAAGGCCATATGGTCCTTTACACCACTCTGGCAATGTAAAGGAGCCTTAACATTTGTACACCTGTTTTATACTCCTGGGGGAATTCACTAAGCAAGCAGGCTGCTACATTCTGCTCTGCCTGAGGGAACAGAGTGTGACCCACACCTACATCTTTAGAAACACCCCAAAGTCCTGCCCTTCCACGCCAAGTGTGCCACAATAGCAAGCAAGAGGGACAGAGTGTCTCTGTCTCATGTGCACAACTGCCCAGCCCTCCACCCCCCAGTGGTGATTTACATCTCTACTAGCTGCTCTGGGTGCCCAAACCAACCTGCCTGTACTGCCAGGGAGGGGAGTACATGACTGCTCTTGCAGCTTCCCTCTCAGAAGTCATTTTTCTGCAGAGAAGCAAAGAAATCTGGGGGGGGCCATGAATTCTGCGCAAGCACAGTGACCCAGAATTCCCTCTGGAGTAATGTGCATGCATAATGCCCCCTGCTTAATTTAAACTTAAGGAATTTGGGGACCTTAACTGTGATCCCCCTCAGCTGGCTTAGTATTTAACCCACCTTCCCAAACTCAGGCATTAATTATCCTGCTAACTGAGGCTGCTGGGAGCTCAGAACCAGCACATACAAAGGAATTGCAGCTCAATTTACCCAGTTCTAATACTCTGACTTATGTTCTGCTTATGAACAAGTCTTAAGGCCTCCATCAGAGTGGGCTCCATCGTGCTAGGTGCTGTACAATGTATTCAAGATAGTCCCTGCCCCAGAGTTTGCAAGTGACCAGACATAACCGGTGGATAAGGCAAACGAGCAGGTGCAGTGAGGGAGATGGTAGAAATATAGCAGGCTGGGATCAGAGCTACTGCCTGGCTAAAAATGTACACAGCTTGCTCCCTGCGTTGCCATTCTCAGACTGCGGTTTTGTACGTGTCGTGTGGGAGAGGGGAGCTGAGGAGGGATTTGGAGGATAAGATGGTGGCTTTAGGGAAATAGTTATTTTCTACTAAGTTCTATTCCTTTCTATGAATTTTTTTAGATCTATGAACTATCAAATCCTATGCCTGCTATAAGAATGCTCTGATAGGTCCAAAAATCACCCCCTGCTTTCCACTTCATTCCTGTATCCAATTAGCCACAAGGAAGCAAACTAGCATCGTGTTCCAGTTCTGCAGGTCTAGGTCACTTGTTACTTAAAACAGGTGTTACAGTTTGGTTTCTTGCTGATGTTCTACATCACACACATTGTATCCACCTACCTGCCTCCTGTTTTCTTACTATAATTTATTACACCACTTTTAGCCCAAATGAAGGCCACCTGCTTCTGTCTATTTTAAGCCTATTCTTCTGGAGACTGCCCTGGGGGTCAGGGTGAAGGGGTGAGAAAGAGCCTGGACAAATCCTTAAGAGGGAGGAAGGGCTGGATAAAACAACGCTGCCTTTGCTGAGTCTCCGTATGCACTAACTGACCAACCTACCTGTAATGGGGTTCTTGCAGCTAGCACACTTCTTGGCAACAAATGTCTTGTAGCAATCAACACAGTAGAACTGATCCTCCACAGCAGTGAAGCGTTTCCCACCAATCTGCTTTGAGCAGCCAGTACAGATGAAGCACTCTGAATGCCAAGGCTGCTCCTGGTAAGTGATTCCTCCAGAAGTGATGGCCTAGGGCAGAAATGAACATAAAGGAAGCGTTATGCTGTAACCATCACTGCAAATCATTACAGGTAGGACAGCTGTGTTTCAGAACTGGGGTGAAGGAGCTTGCTACGGTTAGGTCTCGTGTGGGGTTGGGTTTACCTGTCCTCAAACAGCGACAGAGGGATTTCCCTTCTTTTGAGAGGTTTTTGCCTAAAAGACACCAGCACAAAGCTGGCTGAGTTTCTCTGTGCTGAACTCTGATCAGCCAGGAACATCCAGGAAATTTTCTCAGCCGTTAGTGTTACAGATATTTTACAGCACCAGCTTTGCACTAATGATTCCCGTAAAATACATCAGCAAGCAACAGCTGTCCACTTTTTAGCAGTGGAAGTGAGGATGTTGTTTGCTTTGCTTTATTCGTTATGCAGGGAAGCTTTCCTTTTGATGAAGGAGTCAAGAGACTAAGCCCAAATGCCTTTGCTTAAATACTGGCGTCTGGAAAAACTATGACAACTGCAGTGAAATCTTTGCTCAATCTGATGATTTTCTCAATGCTCCCGTAGGCAAAGGGCCCCTTCCCAACCCAAGAACTGCATGGTCACTTACTTTCTTGCACTTAACACACAGCTTGGCAAACTTATGTTCGTGGCAAGAGACACAGAAGATCTCCTCTCCTTTGGGGAAGAAGCTGCCGGTTCCTATCACTTGCTTGCACTGGCTGCAGGTGAAGCATTCCTTGTGCCAGAATGACTTCTTGTATTCAACATTTTGGTCTCCTGCAACAGAAAGCAATTTGTGCAGCCCACGTGGGTCACTATTAGTGCTTTCAGGGTAATTCGCCGGCGGGCTGCGAGACATTTTATTTACATTGACTATCCTCAGGCACAGCTCCCGGTGCCCACGGTTCGCCGCTCTCGGCCAATGGGAGGTGCAGGAAGTGGCGGGGGTGGGGCGCCACAATGCCAGTTGGGACACTTATGGCCAGCACAGTTTGGCATCAACCAGGCTGAGCTCGTGAAAATGTGGGCTCTGGTTCTGCTGCCTAAATGGAAGCTGAGGGCTTGCCAAAATCCTGGCTCTGGTGCGCGCCTCCAGGGAGCCATTGTCGTTTTTAAGGGACCAGGATTAAAAACCAAGTGCTAGGGAAAGTATAAGCACAAGGCTAAATCACAGACAGAAAAAGGCAAGGGCTTATTTTTAAATTAAATTAATGGAGATAGGATATCTCCTAGAACTGGAAGGGACCTTGAAAGGTCATCGAGTCCAGCCCCCTGCCTTCACTAGCAGGACCAAGTACTGATTTTGCCCCAGATCCCTAGGTGGCCCCCCTCAAGGATTGAACTCACAACCCTGGGTTTAGCAGGCCAATGCTCAAACCACTGAGCTATCCCTCCCCCCTAATTAGACCGTGTAAAGCTGGAACTAGCTAGGCACGTGCCAGTCACCCTGCCCCTTGAGCACTGGCTTGCATAGCTCCTGACTGGGGGGTTAGGCCACGACATGGTTCTCTCTGTTTTCAGGAACAGGTCCATCTTCCTGAGCAAGTCAGCCTGGTGCACGGCCATTAGCTGCTGCCTTCCGTGGCTTGTGCTGGATAGGACCCTAGTCAGAGTTAGATAAGGTGACCAGCTAACAAGTGTGAAAATTGGGATAGGAGGTGGCACAGGCGCCAACTTTCCTTGGCACCAGTGGGTGCTCCCGCCCCCTCCATGCCCCTATTGGATCCCTCCCCTTCCCCGAGCGCACCGCGTTCCTTCTCCTCCCCCCTCCCTCCCAGCGCTTGCCGTGCGAAACAGTTGTTTTGCGGCGCAAGCGCTGGGAGGGAGGGGGAGAAGCAGGACGCGGCGGCACGCTCGGGAGGAGGCAGAGCGGAGGCGAGCTGGGGCGAGGGGTGGATCGGGGAGCTGCCGGTGGGTGCAGAGCTGCCCCGGAGCACCCACGGAGTCGGCGCCTATGGGAGGTGGGGGTAATAGGTCCCTGTATAAGACAAAGCCCCAGATATCAGGACTGCCTCTACAAAAATCAGGCCATCTGTTTACCCTCGATTTGGACTATACACCAAGCTGGGTAACTAGCAGCAGTACCTGCAATAATCGCTTTGAAGCAGCCTTTGCATTTGTTTGCACCCTCAGTGGCGCTACAGCTGCTACACCAAACTTTATTGTTTTCCTTTAGCATGAAGGGCTCGCTAACCAGAGACGTGTAGCACTTAAAGCAGCGGAAGCAGTTATCGTGCCAGTAACGGTTTTTGAAATGCAGCTCCTAGGAACAACAAGAACAAAAATGCATCATTGTACAGTGCCATAAACCGCCCGCATCTCCTAAAGCATGAACGTTCTAATGACAAGATTTCACAATACTGTCGCACGTTTTCACTCCCCACTTTATCTACCAACACACGCACGTGTCTAGCCCGCAGCCAGCTCTGGGGTGGAGGACAGAAGCCAACCAGCCACCAAACAGCACACCAGTGGAAGAACAAGAAATATTGGTCATGGACACCAGGATAACATTCGATTCTTTAATAGCCCTCATAATATATAGGCGCTTGGTTTTTAAGATCTCATTTGAAAGGTCCACATGGGGTAGACTGCACAGTACTTCATCTATTTCTCTCTGATGCACCGAGTGGGGCCTGGCACACTTTGAAGCTAGGTTCCAAAGAGGGAAGGTGTTTCAAACCCAGTGCAATATACGCCCCTTGGAGAGTGCGTGCGCCTTTGCTGTCACCAGGCTCCCTGCAGTCTGAGGGGAGCTGGACTTTCCCTCTTAGTAAAATTCTAAACGAGGCCTAAATCACAGAAAAGTATTTGATTTACTGGCACTGCCTTAAAGAGGAATGTGGGCAGCTAATCTTCCTTGCTAACACAAGGTTATTCTGTGCAAACCCCAGCAATAGTTGTTGCTGGGCAAATGGTGACATTTTGCCTGGGCTGAATGTGGGGAAAGTATCTGTTGTGCAGTTTTGCCCCTTTTCACTGCACACACACGTACCAAAGAAAGTTACATTTAGCCCAAGCCCATCTTACTAGAACCTTGGATTGCCCAGAAAGCGTCCCCAAAGTGGCAGCAGAAGGCCAGAGCTGATTGACACATGCTGAACACATGCCCCATAACAGTTTTTCAAATAAAAATTTCAGGCAAGAACAGGAAACTGCAGCTGAAAGTTGTGTGTGGGGAATGGACTTTCAGCCTGATGTTAACGGATCTTCTAGCCCTGGGGCATCTAGCGCCACCTACGCTGTCCCTCCAGAAGCTTGACCCTCTTTCTCCAGGCCCACTCACGTTACACGCCGTGTACCTAGCCTCTCTTCCCCACTCTATCCAAAAGGATCTATCAAGTCTGCCCCACCAACTCTCCTCCCCATGCTGCTCCCTTTGCCCATTCCCAGGCTGGTCCCTTCTTTCAATCCACCCCTTGCGCTGGGAACAGCCTCCCCGGCATTGTTCTCCAAGTGCCTTCCATCAGCTCTGAAGGCGTTCCTGCACCATACAGTGATGTCTGCACGACCAACACTGTTCCTCCTGCCACTAGCACTGACCCTTGCCAAGCCACGGCTTCCAAACACCCCTCCCCCACTTTATTTAAAAAAGTCAGTGGAAAAAAAAGTCAAATGGGGACCGTCAAACCGCCTGCCAGCTGTCCCCAGGACAGTGCCCGCCCCACACCACAATCCAGTTGGAAGCCACTGGCCACTACTTTGGGACTGTATTGCCATAGGGGTCATGTGGGCAGCAGCCCACTGTACCTTGGCGTCAGCGCCAATGGGTTTCTTGCACTCGATACAGGTGTTGGCACAGAATTTTTCAAAGCACTTCACGCAGCAGTGGCGGCCCTCCTTCTGCACATACTTCTTCCCGTGCAGCGGGTCGCGGCAGTAGTGGCAGTCAAAGCGCTCCGACATGGTGCCCACGGTGTAACTGCTGGGCCCTGCAGGGGGAAAGGAGGGTAAATTGTACGCACAGCGGCAGTCCAACACACGTCAGATGCTCCTGCCCTAGCGCTGGACCCCCGGCTGCCTGCCTCTCCGTGACACACCTTCATGTGACAGCAGGACTTGTGTTGCCAGGGGCCGCCTGCCAGCAAGGCGAAGCATGTGATACAGCAGTAATTTCACCACAAGCAAAGTTCTTCCAGGGCATTTAATGGCAGGTGGCACAGAGCTGTTCATGTCGGGGGCCAGTTGCTCTAAATAAAACCTGACCTAGACAGCACAAAATAGACAGGTTTGGGAGCGTCTTCAACCAGCAGCGGGTCATGGTTGGGCTTTGCCAAGTAGCTGGCTCACGGCAACGCATTACAGGGCCTCGCACCTGGCTCACAGCCTCCTCCCACCCCCACCACAACAGGCAACAGGCCGTCAGTATTGTGCAGTGCTAGTGCAATATACTCAACGGCTACTTAAACCACACCCCCAATGTTTCTTACACACCCATCATCACAAGCAAAAGCTTCGCTGAGCCGTGCAGCCAGCAGTAATGCAGTGCACACACTCAGCCGCAGTATGAAAAAGACAATGTTTGTTATGTGCTACAATGTGGAACAGGGTTTCTAACAGCAATGATTGCTGCAAAGTCTGCACGAGCCCCTTCACAGATGCAGGACGCTGTAGACTCAGAGCTGCCTCTATACTGTCACCGCTTGTCCCTTGCCTGTCCCTTTGGGCCACAGCCAGGTTCACTGACATCATCTGCCTCCCTGGTGATGGCAGGTTGTAAAATTGTGTAGGTGTGTGCACGTGTATTTATGCAGTCATGGTAAGGTCTTGCGACTCAGGAACAACACACACACACACACACACACACACACACACATTTTATTCCTATCACAGCTACAGGGTTCTTGAGGGAACACTGGCACACTTACCCTCTGTTGCCACCAGAGGGCATCCCATACCCTGCCTGTGAGACGTGTGATACCTTCACAAGCAGGCCAATGTGCCCTACTGCATCAAGGAGCCACTGACACCCCCTCCATTGTTACTGATGGGCTTGCACACAGGGGCAGATTAAGATTTTCTGGGGCACTGGGCCAGAGCAAGTGGGGGGGGACCCTTGCACCTGCAGTCCCACCTCCATTCCGCCCCTTCCACCTGTGGCTCCACCCTTTATGCCCCTTCACCGGGGCCTGGTCCCTGTTCCATGCAGGGTTCCCCTCCCCATTCCGCCCACCCCACAACCCGTTTGCTCTTTTCTACACTTCCCCGCCCCACCCCACTGCAGCCCCAAGCCTGGAAAAGCTCTGTCCCCATGCCACAGCCCCGGGGCACAGCAGGGAGTGAGCGCTCCTCCAGGCCTAGGGCTGCAGGAGGGGTCCGGGTGCTGGGTAGGGTGACCGGACAGCAAGTGTGAAAAATCGGGACAGGGGGTGGGGGGTAATAGGCACCTATATAAGACAAAGCCCCAAATATCAGGACTGTCCCTATAAAATTGGGACATCTGGTCACCCTAGTGCTGGGGCTGCCTCTGCCACCCCCTCCCCACCACCACTTTTGCAGGGAACCAGAGTCGGGAGGGGGGTGCTCTGTGGGGCTTCCCCTATCCCACAGCTTCTGCCAGGGATGGGGTCAGGGAGCATGGGGGCTTCCCCGCCCTGCACCCGCCTGGGGCCCCTGTGCACCGCCATGTGGCTAATCTGCCACTGCTTGCCTCTGCTCCAAAATTTGAATTTTGCCAGTGGGAGCAGAATCCAAAAACTGTGTTTAAACTTCAGTTTTATATTTGATCTTTGGGGAGCCGGGGGGTGGGGGGGACTAAGTTTAAGCCAATAAAAGACAGGTCAGCGCAGCTGTGCCTGCCCGGCAGTCCTTGCATACAAGAGTACTTCACTCACAGTAAACCGAACATACACAGATTGATTCCTACAGCTTGTACCTGGTAATTGAAGAATTCAAGGAGTTCTTCACAATTTAACAGTGAAAAGTGAGAGAAAAAAACACCTTGATCAGCCCCCTCCTACGTTTTATATCACGCTCCAGGAGCTGGCTGGGATGTGGGAGAGGTAGCCTGGCATTAAGACACAGGAGCAGGAGTCAGGAGATCTGAGTTAATTCCTGACTCTGTCATTATTTCAGTGAGGACTTGAGCAAGGGGTACTTGAGTATGTTTACAACTGCACCCTGCATTGGTCTTAGGTTTAACATGAAGAAAAAATGAGCGAGAAATTGCCCCAAAGTAAAGGAAACTTCCTACCAACATGGCTCTGCTAACGTGTGACTGCTTCCTCTCTGTCGTTACAGGGATCCAGCAATAGAAATCTGGCTGCTAGCTTACATTTTGACCCTGGCCCCAGACTTGCAGGAGGCAGATGTGATGCGCTCATGATTCTGTAGAATTTTCCACTGGAAGTCACGTTTGCCAGCTGAGTTGCACCTTGGCTGGGAGTCAGGGATCACCCACCATAGATGTCCAACCCTGGCTGGTGGGTCCCTGCTCAATACCCCAAGGACAACTTGTGTTCCTGTTCCCTATACTTATCCACAGGTAGAAGCCAGGGAAGGTTTCTGTCACCATGGCATATAAACATCTGCACTGAGACACAACTCCCTGTAGTCATGTGTCCAGGGTCAGCAGGGGTGTGTGTGAAAATTCCTTCCAAAACAATTAGTCTTCTGACCATGGGGATGTAAAACAATCTTTGCTAATTTATCCTGACGGGCTGCTTCCCTCAGTTACACTCAGCAGCATTTTTTCAGCTTACTGTAATGAAAGTGTGAAGTAAACAAGAACTTTCCTCCTTGGCAATAGCTGGACAGAGAGATGAGGCTGAGTCCTGTCAACAGACAACGCCAAGAGGAAATTCAATTATTGGCTCTTGATAGCCCTAAAGCAGGGGGGCGGCAGGAAAACAGAATTAGATTAGACAACGTAAATGGTCCTTGCTTCCTGTTGTTGTTGCCGAAGTCTGTTCTCTCTGCCTCTTCAGCTCCCCACTTGCTGGCTTTTCAGGGGCCATGAAGAGCTACAGGGGAAAAATACTCAGAAAAATGCTACGCCCGAGCATGTGGCACTAAGCCCACCCCCACCCCCCCAAATGGAGTTCAGCCACACTACTCAGGATGGGGCGCCAGAAGCCCTTTGGAAGTACGGATGGCCCAGGGGCTAGGCCCCTCGCCTGAGACTCTGGTGCAATGCCCAGCTCAGCCTCCCCCCCAAAGGAAGGCGCCTTCTGCTGAGTCTCCAGGGTCCTGTCTTATTCCCCCTCTATTATCCACCAGTCCACAGAGAGCCAGGTGCCCGGGCTCCACTGCCAGCTACACCCAGCTGTATCTCACCTTTCCACAGTTGCCACCGACCATCACAAGGATGTCGTGATGCCTGCAAGAGCCCAGCAGCTAGGCGAAGAGCAGGCGGCTCAAATGAAACCCAAACAAGCCCCCTGTAATCTAGCTGCAAGAGAGAAACGTTTCACAGAACGAGCTGGGACGCGGCGTCATTCCCTCCCCCGCTTCCATCAAAGGCAGCTGCCACTCATCGACCTTATGGTGCAAAGCCTCCGGGGCCTGCTCAGTTCTTGGCTGGGGACTTGATCCTGCAGCGTGCTGCTCACTCTGGCCACGATTCAGCAAAGCGTACTGGCACATGCTACACCCGAGGTTAAAGCAAGAGCTCCGCTGGATCAGGGCTACGGTGCTCAGCATCTGCAGGACTGAGCCCTAAACCGGGAAGGCCAGGTAGCGTAAACGGTGCATAAAGGGTCTTCCAGCTCCAGCGTCCTTGGAAACTGCCCCTTCCTGCCAGGCAAGAACCTGGCCACTGCAGGGCACACGTTCATCCCCTCCAGAGCTCACGCCAGCTGGGGCTGAATGTGGCTGCAACGCACAGGCTCCAGCTACTGCAAAATGTGGCTGCTTGCCTCCTCCACGGGAAAAGCCACATGGAGCATATTACCCTTGTGTTGCAACCCTGGTGGTGGTTCCCACTCTGCCTGTGTAGGCAGGTCAAGGCACTTTCTCGGGCATCACAGCCAGGACGTCAGTCATTGCAGCTCCATCCATGCCCTCAGGGCCAATGCCTCTTTCAAAGGCCCTAGGAGACACGTGAGGGCCAGACACAGTGTTCTTGGTGGCGGGAGGACAGAGGAAGTTGGACTGATTCAGAATCTGAGCAGGTTTAGGGCCTGTGGCGAAATCCCCTTCTTTGAGAAAGCTTTGCCACCATCCCCCAGACAGACAGCAGAGGGAAAAGGGAAATGATGGATGTACATCCCAAGTGGCGCCTCCTTGTAAATATGCCCTGACATAGATCAGATCCTAAATTAAAGACCTAAACTGAGCCCTAACCTGGGAGGCAGAGTGTCTGGCACCTTCCTCTCAGCACCTGGGCCCTGCTGGAGATGGGATACTGGATTCGATGGCCCCCAGGTCTGATCCAGCCTGGTTATTCCTAGGTTCTTACCAGGGAAGAGAGACTCCATGAAATTCATTAGGGAATGTCTACACCGCATCTAGGAGCAAGCCTCCCAGGCCGGGTCCTCAGACTGGTGCTAGCAGGACTCGCACTCGCTATGGCTTGGGTTGGAGCTTGGGCTCTTGGGTCTGGGGAGGGGGAGGGGGAGAGGGAAGGAGGGGCTTGACAGTCCGAGCTCCAGCCCAAGCCACAATGTCAAGGCAACATCTACAGCACACTAGCATGACCCCTGCTAGCGCACGTCCCTGGACCTGGGCTGGGAGGCTGGCTCCTATATGCGGTGTAGACAGACCCTTAGGGACCCCACTATGCAGCTCTACTTTGCCTGGGAAGCCCTTACATACGATGGTGGTGGGCACCCTAGAAACCCTTAAGAGATTCAAGCTTTGAGCCTGCTAATTTACCATACTCTGAAATTACCTCTTTGAAGAAAAAGGCACCCAAAACTAGAAGTTTACACTAGCGCTCCCAGTACCAGTTCTGCCACAGGTCATCTACTGAACCAATTCAAGTAGGATAGGGTTACACATAATGTGCATCAATTCAAAGAAACCGCAACAGTGCAAGGCAAATGCATTGGCTGCTATTACTGCGGTGTACTGGGGTGAGCTCTACAGCCTTCTATTACTGCGGTGTAGTGTCCTAGCTGCAGTTACCCTTTGAAAAAACAGCGATTGGGCTTTTTTGGATGCACAGCCTGCCTTAGCCCTATGCCTCATGAAATTCAGTGCCATGTGCAGGAACTGGGACAGACCCCGCTTCCCTTATGGCTTCTTTGCTTCTATTCTGGGTCACAGATTGGGCCCACAGGGAGGGGGCACGACTAGGTGGGTGCAGAAGAGGTAGGCAAACCTCTCGGATTGGTGCAAGCCTTCAAGGCAGTGGAGTTTCCATGGCAATCAGGCAGCAGGGGTCCCTTTGACCCTTGCTATTTATTGCTGAAGTGCTCTGATGGCAGCAGCTGACGGTGTTTCGACAGCTAGAGGACTTGTTTGTGCCCCTTTCTCTCTGGCCACTCGCCAGTCCCAAGTGACTGGTAATTTTCCACTAATCAGAAATGACAAGCTAAGGGCTTGAATCCTAGTCTACTGAGGTCAATGGGAGCATTGCCTTTGGTTTCAGTGGGAGCAGGAGCAGGCCCTAGCCTCAACATCAACTTAACACCAGCAGGTCGGTTGTTCTGTTGTGTCTCATTAACTACAAACCAACCAGCAGCAAACGTTACTTTCCTCACCAAAGGAGACAGAGCAGTGTTGAAAGGAACGCTCCTTGGCTGCCAAGCTCCGGAGGGGCCTCTCTGGAGCGAACCTGCTGTTTCCTTCATCCTTGCCTGATGCTCCCTGCTCAGGCCGCACATTCGTGTAGGTGGCCATCGGGTCACACTGGATTCGATTTCTTCTGGTGTTATTAACACATTGAAATATAAACGTAGGAGGCGGAGGGGGTGGGCTCGCACCCACTGGTGCTGCCTAGGTTTTCAAGAGGGAGAAACCTCCTTTTTGTCTCCTATTTGGTTTCTGGGCTCCTCCAGCTTTGGGTAACATTCTGCTCCCAGTCCCATCTGCGCAACCCCCCTGACTAATCTAGAACACACATGACGCATGCGCGGCGCGCTCTGAGTATTCCCATCAGACAGTCCCCTCCCTTGTTTGAGAGGGAAGGGGAGCGGATGCACACCGAGAGGTGGGCGCTGCACAGTGACCCAGTGGCAGCAATTACAAGAGAGCTTCCAGCGTCTCTGTTCTCTTTCCATTTTCGTAAAATAAAGCCCAAGCAACTGGGCGAACAGCTTTTTATTGGGCCCAAGGCCAGTGTTCCTGTCTGGAAACACTGCCTTGCCAAGGCCAGCGGGACAGCGAACTCCTGCTGACAATGCAGCGTCGAGCCCATGCACATCCTGGAACTGAGTCAAGAGCCACATTTCCGAAACATGTAAACCGATGAGAAATATGGGAACTATGTTGACAATGGCCAAATATGTGCGGCCTTGTCAGCCGAACAGGATTTATTTGAAAGAAATTGAATTAAATGCAGTCCAGGGCAGGCAGCATTAGATCATTTCTTGATCTTAGTTTTATGATCCCCTTGAGCAAGACCACATAACTACAAACCTATGGCCCTTCCTTGCAACCGCGTCGCTGAACCTTAATGCATCATGTACTAACACCAGACAACAATGCTACCGACCCAGCTTTAGTGTCTGCAAACGATACACCAGCACCAGCTAGTCCTGGCACACAAAAGCAAAGGGGCCAGCACACAACTCCTGCCAGATTCTAGCTACCAGAGGTTCTGTTTTTTGTAAACAGAGGGACTATTTATGGCCTGGAGCATTCCCAGCCATCCCCCAACCCACATATGGAGCACATCCCCTGGGCACAGGCGTATGCGCGCACACACACACACATACACAGAAAGAAGCCCAGGCACCTCTGCAGAGCCTCTCTGTGTGGAACTGGGCCGATCCTGAGGCCGTATGACCTTTCCCACGGAGTCCCCACTCCCCAGGGGCCACTGTGGACTGAGGTAGTCCCCAGTAGCATGGCTCCTAGGCTGCCATGGAGCTGGCGGGCTCAGGGAGGAGGCACAGTGCCACAGCATGGATGACCTGACACCCCCCACCCCCACCCCGCCCCGTACTCGACTGGAGACTCGGCAGCAGCCACAGCAGTTCAGTATTTTGGAGAAGAGAGATTCGTATCCTCTTAGTCACTTGCCCCTATTACAACCCCCACCACTGAACTTGCCCAAACTTCCAGGGACTTCAACCCTGACCCTGTTGTCTGGAAAGGAATCCCATGTCATCGATCGCAAACCCCACACTGGATGTAGGGAAATACCAGGATTCCCCCCTCTCCTGGTCTCTGTCTTCCTTCACCTGTCTTTATTTCAGCGCGCAGCTTCACGGAGTTGCATTACACAAGTTGCTCAGCGGCTATCCAGTGTACAGTATGGACCAATGCCAGGGCAACACATATCCTATAGCAATGCAAAGTAGCTCTCCACACGTCAAAGCAAGCACTAATCACAGGATACAAGAACGTCACAGGCGCAGCACATACTTCAAGAGCAAGACAGTGTGGTGCATGTGTTCATAGAATCAGAGACTTTAAGGTCAGAAGGGACCATTATGATCATCTAGTCTGACCTCCTGCACAACGCAGGCCACAGAATCTCACCCACCCACTCCTGTATCAAACCTGTGTCTGAGCCATTGAAGTCCTCAAATCATGGTTTAAAGACTTCAAGGTGCAGAGAATCTTCCAGCAAGTGACCCGTGCCCCATGCTGCAGAGGAAGGCGAAAAACCCCCAGGGCCTCTGCCAATCCGCCCTGGAGGAAAATTCCTTCCCGACCCCAAATATGTTCTAGCTTGAAATAACCTCGAAGGTGTCTTCTTGGGATGCAACTGTTCTACAAGCTAATTTTTTCCTAACCATGGTGTCTAGCTGAAGGGAGTTTGAGCAGCATTGTTTAACTTCAGAAGTATCACACACGCATCATCAGAATATATTGCGATCCATATTTTCCTTCAGCTTTACATACAATCACTGAGGCAAGAAAATACTGATTGGGAAACAGGCACTCTCGTTAGAGTGTGTATGGTAACACCCATTGTTTCATGTTCTCTGTGTAGATATATATCTTCCTACTGTATTTTCCACTGCATGCATCCGAAGAAGTGGGCTGTAGCCCACGAAAGCTTATGCTCAAATAAATTTGTTAGTCTCTAAGGTGCCACAAGGACTCCTGTTCTTGCGGATACAGATTCACCCGGCTGCTACTCTGAAACCTGACTTGAATGACTTTCCCACCTGGGCTGATCTCCATGAGGGGAGGGATAAGCTATGTGTAGACGTGTGGGGGTGTGAACTGCCAGAAGAGGATTTGCTACACTACCTGCCAACTCCTCAAACTCCCTTGAGAGCCTCAAGTAATAACAAGAGTCCAAGATATCTAGTGACACCTGTAATCCCCTTTTTGTTACTCTTCCAAGAGCTCAGACTTCACTGGGAGCAGCAGCACCGATTTTCCTAAAGCAGCTCCAGAAACTAACCCCATTTTAAGCTAGGTATTGAGTTCCCAGTAGCTCTGGCAATGCAATGCCCAGACCTCACTCCCTGGTGAGCTGGGCTACCGCTGCAGGGCAGCAGGCCACACCAACGACCTTATCACATGTCAGCAAATTGATGTGAAAACAAGTTACAATTCAGCTGTAAATCTACCTGACCAAAAAGGTGCCAATTAGCTGATTGTGCAAAAAGAGCATCTGCTCCTTTTCCACCGCCACCCCTCATTTCATACACACCGATCCTTTTCACCCTCTACAACGTCTTGGGCACTGTCACCGTCAGGGCCGGCTCCAGGGTTTTGGCCGCCCCAAGCAGCCAAACAAACAAAAACAAAACAAAACAAAAAAAGCCACGATCGCAATCTGCGGCAGCAATTCGGCAGGAGGTCCTTCGCTCCGAGCAGGAGTGAGGGACCGTCCGCCGAATTGCCGCCGAACAGCTGGACGTGCTGCCCCTCTCCGAAGTGGCCGCCCCAAGCACCTGCTTGGTAAGCTGGTGCCTGGAGCCGGCCCTGGTCACTGTGCTAAGCATGCCTCAGCTTCCAGGGTGAGCTTTCTGTTTGGCTTTATCGTCAGCAATAATTCTACAATATGGTAAACAGCTCTGTATTTCTTAATACGTTCCCTCCAAAGAACACAACGCCAAAAAGCATTACTTACAACGTCGTTTGAAATTGGGTGCAAGGATGATTGCAGTCATACAAATAAACACTGCTTAGAATGACACGCTTGAGCAAGCTCTATCTGCGAGCAATACACAATATCCAGGGCTAAGTAATCAACTTCTCTCTGTGAACATTAATTTCTAAACCCTTCTGCAAGGCCCTCTCTCTCCCCCCAACCATAAGAACACTCGTTTTCCTGGCTTTCCTGGCCTCCAGCTTGATTACTTGGAATTCAGTTGGGCTATATAAAGCAACACGGCATAGCAATGATTTGCAGACCACATTTAACAAATGAAACTTAAGCATAACCGATAAGCAGAGCACTTAGCATAGGATGTGTGTTAATGTCGCCAGGGAGCATGTACACATGCGATAAAGCTTTAGACAGGAACTCAAAGGTTGGGCTGTAAAAATGAATAGGGAAACTGCGCTTAAACTTTATTAACCTGTTTGCCACTTAGGAAGGAAGATGAGACCTTAACCTACTAACCTTCTCTTGGTATGTTGATACAGTACAGACATAGTCTCAGTTCTTTTATTGCCAACTTCTGTTGATGGAAGAGACAAGTTTTCAAGCTTCACAGAGCTCTTCAGTAACAGTCGCCCAGCTCACCAGGGAGTGAGGTCTGGGCATTGCATTGCCAGAGCTGCTGGGAACTCAATACCTAGCTTAAGATGGGGTTAGTTTCTGGAGCTGCTTTAGGAAAATCGGTGCTGCTGCTCCCAGTGAAGTCTGAGCTCTTGGAAGAGTAACAAAAAGGGGATTACAGGTGTCACTGGATATCTTGAACTCCTATTATTACTTGAGGCGCTCAAAGGAGGCTGAAGAAGAGCTCTGTGAAACTCAAAAGCTCCCACCAACTGCAGCTGGTCCAATAAAGGATATTACCTGACCTGCCATGTGTCTCTAATATCCTGGGACCAACACAGCTATCACAACACTGCAAACAGTATTCTCTGGTTGCTGAGGATGTTTTCTTTCAATGCTAGTGTAAATCAGTGCAGCTTCAATGACTGCAATGGGGCTAGGCTGAGGTACGGCAGCTAAGGATCTGGTCCCAGGTGTAGGATCTCAGCTACTGTACTCTGAATCCCTTCATGCAATGCCATCTGGTTTGCTATAAACCGCAAAGGTGCCAAAAGACTACACGTGAAAGGAAGGACCCTTCCCTTCATCAGTCATGAGGCATGAAGTTAATAGCTCCTCTTGTAAAAGGGGATTGCGGGCTGGTGGTACGGACCCCTGGCAAACCGGAAAGAGGGAGAAAAGAAGCATTTAAGGTTCATTTGTGCAAGGAGATTAGCCAAAAGCAGCATTCTTCCATTTCAAAGCGTGTGTGTGTGTGTGTGTGTGTGTGTGTGAGAGAGAGCAGCGTTCTTCCATTTCAAAGCCTCTGTGTGTGTGCTAAACGAGAGGTGCTTTTATTAAGACATGGGCTACTGCAAGTTCCTCACGCATTTTGCAATATCTATGCAGCCCCATCACCACAGGATCTGAGCACCTCACAGGTATAACATTGGTCCCTCACAACACCTCTCTGAGGTAGGGAAGTGCTAGTAACCCAGGTTTACAGATGGGGATCTGAGGCAGAGTGACTGAGGCCATAACCCTGCAAACTCTTAACTTTCGACATGTGAGAAGCCCCACTGAAGTTAATGGGGCTCCTGACATGCACAAGCACTTACAGGATCAGGACCTAAGCCGCTTGATCACAGTCACGCAGGGAATCTGTGGCAGAGCAGAAAATTGAAGCCAGATCTCCTGAGTCCCACACCAGTGTCTCTCGTCCACAAGACCAGTAAGAAGAACCTACCGTATAGTAACACATGTGGCATACTGGGAACCGTCTTCACTATTGAGTGTGTGTTTTAATAATAAATTGCTAGTTAACAAAATATAAATGTCTTGCTAAAATCTAAATGAAACAAGTGGCTCTATTAACTCAGAGGTGCTCAAAGTGATGCCACCTACATTAATTTTTACTTTAGTATAAAAAATTCGAAGTACCAATACTTCGTTCTGTAGGAATATTGTACACGTATTACACAAAAGACACCTGAGACTCTGGGCATGAGCTAGGCTACATTCCATACCTTTCCCCTCTACGTTTGAAAGGATCTTGTATTCTCATCGAATTAACTCTTAAAGGGCCGTGAACGCCACTTGTTCCATGTGTGCAGTTCAGATTGGTGTCAGCAGGAGCTGGGCTACAAACAGACTACAATATATTCCCAGAGCCGAGCCACTTGCGATGAGAGTCAGAATGGTAAAAGCAGTTGTCATCTTTAGACGGTGGGTGTAACAATGCACTGGACCATTAAAAAAAATCAGTTAACTTGAGGAAATTGACCAAATTATTAAAATGTCTAACACCCATCAAAATCCCAAACAGCGGCCAGTCGGTTTAGGTAGGGCATTTTCAGTGAGCTCCTCACATCAGGCTGTAAGCCATGAAATATGTGTATGCTAAGGGGTACACACTAAACGTGCTTGCTTAACTCCCATCAATGTACATGGGAGCGAGAACCCTACTCTTTCTGGCTAATGCAGAGGGTCTCTCTGTTTGATCAAGGAGGCTACCACTAACACAGAGAAGAAATGCGAAGTAACCACAATCCTTCCCCTAAAGTGTAGCAACCCATCTGTGGTTATATTCTCTACCGCCCTCCATTCTCCGCTGCTGTACATTTCCCCTACTACCAATGATAATGCCAAAGCCAGCACATTCCATAGGTAATATCCACAAGCCATTCCCCTCCCTCCCGCCCCACATTTGGGGATCATTTGATAGCTTTACTAAAATCAGTCGAACCCCAGGCTGCCCACTGTACTGTATAGCAAAGCATTTACTATTTAAAACCATTTCAAAAGAGCTTAATCAACAATATCTTTGGCTACACAGTGTAATAACGTCTATTGTTGCAATCCTAAATGGTTATCATTAATTACAGCTTGCCAATTGTTCAAACCACTAAGAATGTACTAAATAAAGAATCACTTTTATGATACAATATCCTGCTACCAAAACAAGTTGCACAATATAAAGGTATTTTAAACACAGAACTGGCACTTATTAAATAGTCTAGGATATTTCCATTTTACCTGAATGTCTGTGGTAAGCCATTATTACGGGAACAAATTCACAGGCAGCCCCTTAGACAACTGAGTTCAAGAGTTTCTCGGCTGATAAGAATGTGTCTCGTTTGATAACATACATTTAAGGGGAGGCTATTAATACAGAAAGACCCACCCGCAGTTGTCCCCTCCCCAGAGATCACAGATTAATCCCAGTCAAAAACTCTTACCATTTTAGGTGATCCAAGGGAGAAGAATAGGATCTGGTGAAAGTACCATAAACAACATATAAATACCTGCACCACTACTTCAGCATCCAAATTAGTTTTAAAGGCAGAGAAGCACTATAAGAACTTGACCTCTCTGCTAAAGTACAATTTGGCCTTGGCTTTAGAAATAGCTTACAACTGTTAGAACATGTTAACCTAATATACAGACCCAAACGGTTTGGGGCCGTGCTGTCTCAGTTATACTAATTCTGAGCTGTTCTTTATTTAAAAAAAAAAAATAGGCTGACTGCAAAATATTTAAGGGCCAGCTAAAAAAACAGAATTAGTTAAAAATGCCATTCGTAGATCCCCATTAGCTCTGCTAGATCGAGGGGGGAAACCACAGTTAGGCATGCCAGAACCCAAGGCCCCTTAACAGTGAATAGGGCACAAATAGGTGGAATTTACATGCACTGAAGATTTACTTCTGGTATTTACAATCCTGCATAACTTAATGCAATTAGTTTTCACAACCACAGCTGAGGCTGGCCTGCTACTGTCTTTATAATAAGCCCCATTTCTCAAGTATTACCCACTAGTTTACAGTGTGAAGTGGCAGGAAGCTACATTAGCAGAGGCCCGAACACCACAGGAACAGCTGTTTCTTTCCAGGCATGGCAGACAGACAGGGTGATCAGTGGTCTGAGCTCGGGGCTGGACGCCAGGAACTCCTGAATTCTAATCCTGTTTATGACACTGACTGACTGCGGGGCCGTGGGAAAGTCTGTTAACCTCTCAAGCTCAACTTTCCCCTCTCACCTACTCAGAGGGAGCTGTGAGTATCAGGGAGCTAACCTTGCAATTCTTTTCAACAAGGCCCATCTCTGTGGCCCCTGCACTTTGCACAGCAATTGGAATAGAAAGTGCTAAGTATCATTGCCGGTATTGTTAGGTGTGCTGCAAATATCTGGAAAGTCTCCTATTTTAACTACAGGAAGGTTGGCCAAGTACCACACTGATGCGTACAATAGTCACACCAGTCAGCTCTCCTCTGCCGGGAGCTTCCAGGCTGCAAAGATACAGTACCGTAACCAGCCTTCTTCACAACTGTCATTTACGTCTGAAAGTTTCATCAGATTGCTTGAAACGACCAGGTTTGAAAACATTCATTTCCAGAATGGCAAAAAGAGTGGATCCACTTATTGTTGATCCAGCAGATTGTTCATAAGAAACTAAAATGCTCTGGCTAAGAAAATTCTCCCAGTCAACATATCAAACTCTAGCAAATTGTTCTCGTGGTTCACGACGCCGTGGGAATCAGAACAATTGGCATTTTTAACTGAGCCGGTCTCCTTCCATATAAACAGTATACAGAGCGGATTGTTTTGGCAAGGTGTGTGGTGTTCACATGGATAACCATTCTTGTTACTGTTTTAGTAACTCTCTGGCATACCACTCCCCATAGGGTATGTGAGTGCTGGTGGTTCTCGCCACATTCCAGCTTGAGTAATTATAGCCTCCCTAAAATATCCTCTGTAATTTCAAACAGATTTGGTATTCTTCACTTCCTGGCCTAAAGAGCTGTGTAACATTCCTGTGCAATGTTAAACAGCTATCACGTTCCACCCCAGAGATGGCTGCATTTCAATGGGCGTGAAGAGATTCATGAATGGGATGGGACAAGCATTATGTACACACATAAGTGTTCTGTGGGTATACTAGCGAGAGAGACTGTGAGAGTGTATTTCGCACCCAGAGACACACACACAATGGAGAGGGAGAAGAGGAGAAATAGGGAGAAAGGGACAGGCAGAGGTTCGGAGAACAGAATGGGTGGAATCCTGGCCCCACTGAAGTCAATGGGAGTTTTGCCATTCACTTCAACAGGCCATAGGATTTCATCCCAGGAGTGTAGTTTGCAACAGTGTATAATAGTAAGCCCATAAATGTAAAGTTATCACCATGTGGCACAGAGACGACCCATGCCTACCGATACTTGGGGGGGGGGGGGGGCAGGCTGCTCAATACAAACCAAGCAGCAATTCTGGGTGGGGGGGAGGAGACGTGATCCCACATGACCCCTCCCCCAATGTGTTGCCTCTTATGTGGCACAATACAGAACAACATGGTCTGGAGCACAGCTCCCTCACTCTAGAGGTGGTGGCATAGCTGTTTTCCTGGTTGGTAGTCCTAGTATAACTGGGCTAGAGACAACAAAATGAAATTCAACAAAGACAAACGTAAGGGGCTACGCTGAGGGAAGAAATATCAAATGCACAAATACAGAATGGGGGATAACCGGCTTGGCAGCAGCATTGCTGAGAAGGATCTGGGTGTTGTGGTGGAGCACTCAATAGGAGTCAGCAATGCGATGCTGTTGCAAAAAAAGCAAATGCAATTTTAGGTTGCCTTAACAGAGGCATAGCATGCAAGTCACAGGGAGGTGACAGTACTGCTCTATTTGGTGCTGGTCAGGCCTAACTTGGAGTTCGGTGTCTAATTTTGGTCACCAATGTATAGAAAGGATGTGCAGACATTGGCCAGAGGCAAGCGACAAAGATGATCGACGGGATGGAATGCAAACCATACGAGCAAAGGCTGCAGGAACTGGCTATGTTTAGCTGGAAAAGAGGAGGTTGAGGGGGGACACGATAGCAGTCTTCAAATACTTGAAAAGCTGCCATAAAAAAGATGGAGAAAGGTTGTTCACTCTTGCCTCAGAGAGCAGGACAAGGGTTCAAATGACAGCACAGCAGATATAGATTAAATCTCAGGAAAAACTTCCGAACTGTAAGAACAGTAGGACAATGGAACAGATGCCTCCGGAGATTGTGGAAGCTCCTTCACTGGAGGTTTTCAAAAGGAGGCTGGAGCCACCTGTTTTGGGTGGTTTAGACACAATCAATCCTGCATCTTGGCAGTGGGTTAGACCAGATGATCCCTGCCATCTCTTCTAACTCTATGATTCTATGGCCTTAGGCAATTTCGCACTTCACTCCAGACCAGTGTTTCACCCCAGTGATCACCAAGACCCCTTTCCACCTCATTTACTGCTATTCTGGTACTTTCTGGTATTATTATTATTATTATTGTTATGTATATTATGATAGAGCCCAGAAGGCCACATTGTACTAAGCTCCAGGGAGACACTGGCGTTTACACTGAAAAGTGGAGAAGCCAGTCCAACCTGCGTTCCCTATCAATCCTGCCAGGAGAATCAAATACCAGCAGCATTTCGAAGGGCAGTGGACGCAGGTCCTTACACCCCAAAGCAATAAGGAGCCGGAATTCATGGTACAGGAGTTCTGAGTTCACTTCTTTCTCCTTCTGTGTATTATTCCTGTCTTGCTGAATTCAGGAAGAGTTGAAAACTGTAGCACTAGGCACTGGTCTGCTGGCGCAAGGATGAGGATTTGATCTGCACCTGTGGCATTTTTAGGGTGATCAGATGTCCCAATTTTATAGGGACAGTCCCGATACTTGGGGCTTTTTCTATTACCCCACACCCCCTGTCCTGATTTTTCACACTTGCTGTCTGGTCACCCTAGGCATTTTTAACATTGGTAATTTCATCCTAAATTTCTTTATTTTTTCAACTAATACAGGAGTTACCCAAAGAGACATTCCCCCAAAGTTAACTTTTTATCAGCGTGGTGGCTGTCGAGCAGGCAGCAGGATTATGGGATCGTGTCATGTACCTGAATAAAGAGTGATTCAACATTGTGTTTTCCAGAGTATTTTCTTGACCTGAATCATCCTGCCAGAAAAGGCCTGAGCAGCTTCAGACTTCTCACATGTCCATCTGTCACTCGACAAGACAGAAACAGCCACTTAAATAGAGACAGGAGATAGCCCGGCATTGATGAACTATTAGTCACCATCATCAGAGACAACTGAGCAGCAATAAATATAGAGAAGTGGCAGGACATCATGCCTACATTTCAGAGTAACGTTTTACTTTAAAGCTCCGTGTATGTTGACTGCGCTACACACAGTACTCCAAAGTGGCTGATAAACAAATAAGGATACACTGATGGCTTGGACTCCTGGACAAATTCAGCCTCCTCCAATCGCATATTGCCCCATAATCGTTTCTCTTCCTTCCAGCTAGTTAATGGAATTCTGCCCCCTGATTTGGAATCATCTGTGACAGCAGAGGACAGGTGCAGTAAACGTGCCCGAGGGTTGTCATTTCAGGCAGTGAACATTGAAGAGGGAATTTAGTGCTTAACATTATACTTCTTTATTCAGTGTATCAGGGGCCCATGCACAGTGCTTGGTGCCTCCCGAAATGTACTCACAGAACTGAAACAAAAATATGTATCAATGTAGTGTTTTTATTCAAATTGCCAGTGCCACAAAGGCCAGTTTATACTCACCCACAAGAGAAAACACATCTTTCAGCCAAAGATCTCCTGGGAAACATCCCTTTTACGGCTGCAGTGAAAGATGAACGTTGCAGCATGCCTGGAAGGTGAAAGGACCAGGGCTCCGGAAGAGGGAAGGGTGCTCAGGGTTATGGAGCCCTCATGCGAATCGCCCTGCCAGCAGCTCCCCCTCACTCGAATGGAAGAAGCTCCAGCTAGGGCATCTCTGGTAATCTCAGCTGCATCAGTGGGGCACCTCCCAGTCACCGGGCTCCAAACCAGTCTAGGATGTATAAGATCAGCCCCTTGAACTCCACCCAAAAGGTGAGGGGAGCAGCACAGTTCTCGCAGCCAGCCCACCCTCGCCCATTCTGCAAGGCCATCAAATGCTGGGTGATTCCCTCCATGGCCCCAGCCAGTTTGGATGTGATGGAAACACGGAGTGCCATCAGTATGTTGAGCTCACTGCTAGCCAAGGGTCCGGACTGACTCTTCCTATGGCCTTGAGCTGGAGGAGGAGGAGGGACAAAACCAACCTCTGCAGTGCCCCACACGGACTTCCAGAGTGGAGGGAAAATTGCCCCAAACTTCCTTTTGGTGACTCCCAGAAAGGGCTGAACAGAACCACTCAAGAGTAACTTACCCAGCCCTACCAGGAACTGCAAACATCCCAACAAAATCTCATGGTCAGCAGCCATAAAGGAGGCTGACCGATCCCACAGAACCAGCAGTGACGCCTTCCCGGTTCTCATCCAGTTCTAGGAGAAGATCATCCACCCCAGCAGCCAATGCGGTGCCTACCCCAAAACCGCAGTCTAAACTCACATAACCAGGATGACTCTGGAAACTGCCAGAGGTGACCTACCACCACCTTCTCAATGACCTTCCCCAAAAACGACGTATGTGAGGCAGGTCAGTAATGGGTAAAACAGACAATGTCAAATGGTGGTTCCTTAACCGGAGCCATACAAGAGCTACTCCACAGCCAGTGGGCACACAGCCCAACCCCAGGGGAAGGCCGGGAGAAAACCCACCAAAAGAGAAGCCAACACCTCCCCGCTGGCCTTCCCCAGCCAGGAGAACATGCACCCAACTCCAAAGGGTGTGGCACAAAACACACCTAGCACTTCTGGAGCCTCAGTGAACAGACTGACAGGGGCTCTAGCACAAGAACTAGCCTTCTCCTGTTGTGGACACGGCACAATGGTGGTGTCTCCATGTGCGGTCAACATGGAAGAAGCCAGATCAATCCAGCTCTGAGTGGTGTTAGCCACAAAGTATCATGAAAACTCTTCCCGAGAATGAGGACTGGACTCCGTAACAGACCAGAGGCAGCGCAGACTCACCAGGCAAAAACCACCCAGTCCGCGTTCTGCTGCAGGAGACCTTGTGGATGATACAGCAAAGGCAAAACTGCATTTCTTTGCCTCCTCCACAGCCACAGTGCACTATAAACCTTATCTATGCTGCACTCAATCCGATTCAATCCTAGCTATCCACCCCGGCCATCTCTGTTCATCCGTAGAAAGCCATACATAAACCATGGTGACACATGGGAGCAAAGCCAGCTGCAGTACAGATGTTTGTACAGCTGTACTAAACCACGAATAGCGCAGTCTGTGGGTTAGACAACATTCTTCCTCTGAGCCATCTGGAATCCCTCAGACTCCATCCAGCTAGGACAGCGTCCCTACGCTACAGCTCCTTCACATCTGCAGGACAGGTGTGCTTCACCTCCCATGGCAGAAGGCAATGATCAGCCCATGACACTTCCCTTGCCTCCAATCCCACTAGATCCAGAGCGTGGCCGGCTGTGTGAAGTGAGTCAGAAGGCACCCAAGACAGTCACGGGGTGCTTTTAGAACCAAATCTGGGGGAGGTACCGGAAGACTGGGGATAAGTTCATTAATGTATGTACACCACGAAGACACTATAGGGTCAGATGCCATCTAAGAACCTAGATATGAATGTGGGAGACTCAGTGCTTAGAGGGGATGGTGCGGGAGGGGTTGCAAAGGGCCGGCAAAATAAATAAATCAGTAAAAATTGAGCCGGACTGCTGGGATGTACTTTAAGCGCTGGTTCACCAACAATCTGCTACTCCCGGATTACGGTAGGACCTCCCCCCTACTTTTTTCAGACTACTTGAAGCATTGGGGCGAGGGGAGAGTAAAAATGTAAGAACAAAGGAAAAGGGAGGGAAGCCAAACAGGGATGGGACGTGACTAGAAGTAAGGATGGAATGGGCCAGCGGGACATTGGAAGGAAAGAGCGTGGAAAGTGGAAAAATAGCAAACATGGAAAGAGGGGGAACTGTAGCGTCTATCCCTCTGTCTTACTCCACTGGAATATTGTCAGGACTCTGCCACTCAGCCAGCGGAGATAGTCCCATTTTACTTCCATGCCACCACCTGCTCTGCTCCCAAGCGCTTTCCAAGCACGCTTTCCGCCCGGCACCCATTCGCGCCACCTGTTGTGGACATTGCAAACCTTTGACTGGTTGCTGATAGCCGACTGACATAGAGATTCGGGTGGGGGCTATAAATCAGGCGCTGCTTTGTGCATCCAAGTTTTTGTTCAATCCCTCTTTTCTATTTCGGGCTTGGAGAAGAGAACCAAAGCCAGGACAGCTTCCTGCCAAATAAAGCAGAGCATGTGTGGGGCGGAGGGAAACACTACAGCAAACCCACCCTGAATCAAGGGATTTCTAGTTACTGAGAACACTCATGTAAGACAGTGCATTTGAAACCTGTTAATGTGTATTACGGTTACTTTTCTCCCCTAAGAATTCTCCTCAGGGCAGCAGGTGGACTGTCCATCCCTGTGACCACCCACAACCCGCCCCACGGCTCTAGGCCTACATAAGCCAAAGCCCAGAAAGATCATTAAGATTTTCCTTTTAGTTGATCATCTTGATATTTTTGTCATTGTTTCCTTCCACTCAAGGATCTCAAACGGAACTGCTTGAATTGTGAACTCTCGTGAACATGCTCCCGTGACAAAGGGCCATATTTTTACCCTTAGTGTTCAGAGCTGGACACCGAGGCAACGAGAGGCAAGTCTCTGATTTAAGTGACTTACCCAGAGTCACACAGCAAGGCTGGATCCAACACCCATTGATGTAATTCTTCACATCGGGCCCCAAGTCAGCAGTGGAACCGAGAGAGTCAAGTTCTCTTGATTTCCAGTCCACTAAGTCTTTCCAGTGGCTCTTTATAAAGACTCAAAAAGAACAAATAGTAGTGGTCCTCTCACTCCAGCGAGGCCACTTGGTACAGCTCATGGGCTGTGTGGTGAGGATGAGTTTGCTGTATGGTACACGCTTTAAAATAGTTTATTTTTATTGCTTAAAGTGCATCGTTAGTTAATGAGCCTCAATGCCCAGTTCTGGAGCACTGAGAATGGAACTCTGCAAAGTGCTTGCCTAGATACTGTGTCCGGAACAGATTCAGGACTAGCTGTGTGCCTATGGGCATCCTTTACACTTCAGGATGTAAGTCTGCAGGATGGTGCATGAGGAGGATTCAGCTGCAGGTCTCGGGTATGTCAGACACAGCATTGTCAATCTCAAGCCTTAAAAATCACCCCAAATCACCACCCTAAATAAATCATGAGACTGACTGAAAAATCATGAGATTTGAAAATAAATAAATAAATGTGGCGTTCTTTTTATTTGCCTTCTGGTTTCTGACCCTTTAGTTTAAACTCAGGCCACCTTTTCAAACTTTTCTCTGCAACCCTGAGGCCTGGAAACTTACTTTTTTCAAATGAAAGCCACGATTCTTGCCTACCCCAATGCCTCCGGGAGACGGGGCTTTTAAGGAAAACACTGAGTGACATAAGAGCATGTGACAGGGCTCCCCTCTCTGCCTTTGGATACAAAGAGGCTGGATGCCGTCACGTTGAGAACCACCAGGGTGTTATTTATTAGGTCCCCTCCATCAGGACAGCCTTGTACAGCAACATACAAGTGGACATAAACTTCTCCAGGGAGGAAGAAGAAAGTTCTCCTCATCCTGTATCCCCGGCCAGCCTTCTTCTCTTGCACTTCCTTCCTTGCCTTTACCTGTGTCCCGCTGATGGGCTGATCATTCTCATTAGCTCAGCAGCCTCCAGCCTAATTAAGCCATTAAGCACCATCTCCCAATGAAGTCCACTCCCGGGAGCATAGCTGGTCCCTTAAGGAGCTCTCGACTCCTGGCACTCTGTCACAGAGTGCGATAAAATCGCAAGCACTGGTAACATTGCCCGCTGCCAGACACGCCTCACAACATGCAGGCCCAGCGTGGCCTGTTCTAATGACAACCAGAGCCCAGAACGTGCCCCGGCACTGACCGAGGGATGGGAGGCCAGGGTAAAAGGAGTCCTCCCTTCTCAGGCTTCCTGTCCCACAGTGGCTACAGCCCTGAAGGGCAGGACTACAACTCCACTTCCTTCTGCACTACACCATGGCGCTGGCTGGGCTCACAGGGGACAGCAGGCTGAACCCTTGCCAGGCTGTAGTTGCATGCTCCCACTGAGTCCTGGGGAGCTGCAGGAGGGGTTGTGCCTTCTGGCGCCCCCGACAGGCAGGGTGCCTGCATGCCACCCCTATAAGACATCTGGTCCCTATAAGACATCTGGTCACCCTAATCCTGAATGAGGGTGGGGTCCTGTGGAAAAGACAGCATGTTCTCATGTAATTAAAGACGACTGTGTGAACATGCATACACACAAGAGGTCGGAATTAGGATTGCACAGGCAACCTTAATTCTGGCATTTGCTAATTTTTGAGGGCTTGACATTGCAGCCTTAACAGTGTTCTTTTCGTGCAGTTTGGTCTCTGAAATTGTCACATAAACTGAGCAAGGGCACTGTATGCTGTTCTGCTGGTACCATTTATCTGATGCATGTCACAGATCTATTGCACTGCTCTGAGTCATTGCACTGACCTTAGAGCCCCAAGCTGGAAAAGGCACCACAGTTTAACGACAGAATTCTCCACCATTCTTGTCTCATATATCTACATTGATTTCAACACCGTATCATATGCCTGGTGCATCTGTGAAGTACAGCATCTGCCTCCCCCTGATTTTGGCACCTCCCCCTCCCCAAGACACACCCCTTTGTACTTCAGTATACTTATCACTGTACAGTTACAATTTACAAAAGGACTTTATCACGTACTGGGCCGAATCCTGCTGGCTTATGTGAATAATCAATAGGCAGGGACCATTTTATGTTCTGTGTTTGCCTAGTGTCTAGCACGCTGGGGCTCTGGTCTAAGATCAGGGCTGCTACCACCATATCAATAATAAATTATTGTTATTCAGACCTGGCATACGTAGGTCCCACGCCACGGTCTTTAGTGGAGCAGCACTTGAGTACTGTACTGCCAGCCTGGAACTGGCCCAATGGAACAAGCAAGGCAAAGGCAGCTAGCCCTCTGATAAGTATATTTTCAGTTGTTAGGTAGCAGTGGTGACTGGAAGTTATGTCTCCACATTAAAAATAACCAGCCCCAAAGCCTCACCATATGTATCCCTGGGCTATCTTTGCTCCGATAGTCAAAAGGGATCAGCCTGCAGGGTTGACAGTGTATTTTTGGTTGCCCTAAACAATTGTCAGCATGTATGTCCTGCATTCTTTACAAGGAAAAACATAGCTGCAAAGCCCACCGTAGTGGGACCCAGTTGGGTGGATTAGACACCAAGGTCACTCCCTGCGTGGATATGGCTGCTTTCATTTCTAACTTTAGAGAAGTTCGTTTTGAAATGAACTAGGCGGTCTCCTTTTTTCACGATAAAGGACAGGCTAATATTTAGTAACAACTTGAAGAAGGGCACTAATCCCTTTGTCACACAGCCAGCGCAGGGGCTTAATTTCCATGGTGTTAGGATGGTAACTTAGAGCACACAGAACAAGATCAAATATCAATTCCCCCCGGACTTATTGCTGTCCAAACCGAGTAATTAAACAGAAATACCAGTGTTTATTTCTACCAGCGCTAGAGCAGCCTACCGGGTCGTGCATTTCATTTTCATGAATAACTCTTTATTACTAACTGAACTCATTCTCCAGACGGCACTGGCACCTCAGTGCTACTCAGTGGTGCTTGTTAAGCGGCTTAGCTGAGCTAATTCAGTCTTTTGTGACCGACTTGGAAGTGATAACGACTGTATTATTTAACAGCTGTATGTGAGTGAGCCACAAAAGCTTATCTCCAGTCAACAAAACGTGATTTTCTACCACAGAACTGTGCAAAGATTCCTGCACCAGGAAAAACAAGCCATGATGCCTTCAAAAAACTTGACAACAGGTAGGCCACTGGTGTACTGAGCCCGCTGTCTATTATGCTGACCAATATTGCCTCACTGTTTCCTCGTACCCCCCATCTGTCTGTATGCATCTCTCATCTCATCCTTATACTGTATGCTCCTTGAGGCAGGGCCCATCTTCTTGCTCTGGGTTTGTACAGTGCCTAGGACAATGAGGGCCTGGCCTACGAGCGGTTGCCCTAGGCCTTATGGGAATACAAATCAATGAATCATACATGCAGCCTGAAGACACTTCCTTTAGGCTGGTATCATCTGAGCCAGTGGTTCCCAAGCTGTGGTCTGGGTCCACCGAGAACTGATCACCTGCTGTTGGCTCCTCCCAAGTTGCAATTAAAGAAGCTAAACGTACATGAATATTTCCTTGGCATCACTCCACCACGTGAGCAGGTACTGTAGGCGCCATGGGGGTGTTCCGGCACTGCCACTAGGAGAGGAGCTGGTCCGCGTTGTCCTGAGCGGGCAGAGAGGTGGCCTATGAGTCACACACTCCCTTACAAGACGGGGTCCACCCTATGAGAACGCTTGAGAGCCACAGCCTCTGAAAAACGCTAGCGATAGCGCCGTCTGGCTCCATGGTGGGGGATGTACTCTGGAGAGGCAATGCTGCCGGTAAATTGTTTTTATTTCCCATTCACTCTATTAATACCCGCAGAAAATTACCTAACAAAATAAGTTCCCAGTGCCTTGTCACACCTCCGTGTAGTTAGCAGGAACACCACACGCTGCCATGCTGGGTCTGAAGCCTGGGTCTCTCACGCCAGTCCAACGGGAGCTGGGAGGGTGGAGAGGGGTGAGCAATGCGCAGGCGGGGGTCTCGGGAAGGGGGTGGAGTGGGAGCGGGAAGAAGCAGAGTGTGGGCAGGGCCTTGGGCAGAGCAGGGATGAAGCACCCCCTCCCCCGGGGAAAAGTAAAAGTTGGCACCTATGGAAAGCTCTGGAGCCAGTACAGGGGGACCGAGGGCCTTCCCCACTCCTTACTGATCCCTCCAGCAGAGTCAGTGATGGTGAGGAGAGGCTCTGAAGGGAGCCTGGTGCAGACCCATTCACCAGGAGAACAACTGCCCAACAGGGCTTGAGAATGAGCCAAAACGGGAGGCCACAGGGCTTCAAGAAGAGCTTGAGGGGAAATACAGCCTCACTTCAAAAGGGAAGGGTGTGCAGAACAAACAGCGAGCAATTCAGAAAGCATCGTTTGTATTTAATGTCTCTATCCTGGACAGGGGTGGGGGTGGGAGGGGGAGTTCCTGTAAGAATTCCCAACCCTCCAACCGCTGGAGGGTAAATGCCTATAATTCCCCTTATGGATTATCACTTGGACAACGGCAGAGATGCAAGACATCTTGTGGGTTAAAAGCCAAATGCACCGTGATGCAGACTCATTTCCGGGCTCCTTTAGTTCAGAAGAGGAACAGATTTTAAAAATAACCTGCTTTTGTTTGTCTTCTGGTTGCATGACAAGGAGTACGGCTGCTTTGAAAAGTTTTCATGCACAGTCACGGAGGAGACCATATTATCGCAAAAGCCTGCCATAAACCACTTCATTTTTTATGACGCATGCTTGCAGTGGCAATGGGCCGCACAGCTGGGCTGCTTGCCAGGGGCTGAGACCTTTAGAAAGGTCTCCTAGTCCAGCTACATACCTTTCTTTCCTAGTGCTGATCACACCTTCCTATCATCTCACGCCAGCTCAGATCCCCTCGACAACTTTCCCTTTTATGGTGGTTTAAGTATATGCTCACCTGCTTTTAGACCCCTGTGCTTGTTAATTACAAAACAAACCTCTAAACATATAACATATGCACATGAGTACTTGGATGAATAGGACATGGGAACTGGAATCAGAAACACAATCTTCACAATCGTGTGACACTTGGCAATTGTTAGCTACAGTGTTGAACAGCCCCAGACCTACAGCTGTTCTTTTTCATTCAGACCCTTGCTACTGTAACCTTCCCAAAGGTTGTCCCACACTTTACCCAGCTGTATGGTAACCAGATGGCTTATAGGGACAGTCCCGATATAGAATCATAGAATCATAGAAAATCAGGGCTGGAAGGGACCTCAGGAAGTCATCTAGTCCAAGCCCCCTGCTCAAAGCAGGACCAATTCCCAACTAAATCATCCCAGCCAGGGCTTTATCAAGCCTGACCTTAAAAACCTCTAAGGAAGGAGATTCCACCACCTGCCTAGGTAACCCATTCCAGTGCTTCACCACCCTCCTAGTGAAAAAGTTTTTCCTAATATCCAACCTAAACCTCCCCCACTGCAACTTGAGACCATTACTCCTTGTTCTGTCATCTGGTACCACTGAGAACAGTCTAGATATTATCTAGCTCACTCTAGATATTCGGGGCTTTGTCTTATACCTGCCCCTATTACCTCCCACCCCGTCCCAATTTTTCACACTTCCTGTCTGGTCACCCTACCCAGCATGTGTGTTTGTGTTACTATTTCTCTAGCATATAGAAAACATATTTGCCCTTTCCTTAAATGTGGTAAAAGCAAATGCAGAAGCAAAATAATAAAGTTAGGTAAGTGAAGCTAAATGGACTTGTGGGTCCGGAAAATATCTTGGCTTGATTCATGCTTTCTGAAGTGATCTAATGAGACATCTTGTGTATGGTTTCATAGAAATTTCATAGACTATCAGGGTTGGAAGGGACCTCAGGAGGTCATCTAGTCCAACCCCCTGCTCAAAGCAGGACCAATCCCCAGACAGATACAGGATACAGGACAATGTTAAGTGAGCGAAATGCTGAAGTTTAAATTTCCAATAAATGGGTTAAAATGCATGTGAACTTTTAGTAGAAAGAAGGGGTTACATTTTCAAAAGTGTCCAAGTGATTTAGGAGCCATTTCCAAAACATACTTGCATTCTTAGGAGCCTACCTTTCAGTAAGATTTAGGCTCCTAAGCACTTAATCACTTTTGAAATGAGGATTTAAATTGCTGCAGCAGTTAAGCGGTTTTGGAAATTGTACCTAGATCTGTGGTAGATAAACCATGGCATAGATGGCACAGTTTCACAGAGTGCCAGAGTTTTTTACGTTGCTAAATTTAATTTGACCGATAAGATTAAAGCATTACCCTAATCTGGATTACAAAATAAGAGAATAATTTTGCCTTCTTTATAGCTGAAAATGTTAACACAACAAACCAACATTTCACAAGTTTGACTCCAGGTGTTGAAAAGTGCCTTCGCTGCACTCCAACCCCGAGTAATAATTTTAGCTTAAATTTTATTTTAGAGCATTTTTTTCAAAACAGTTCATGCTTCATCTTTCTATTAAAAACCCCTCCAGCTCCCAACCAAAAACTACTGGCTACACCCCGCCCACCACAGAAAAACTGCGAGGCCCAGGAAACCCACTGATGTTCCTACATCCGTAGCGAGACTGTCAGCATTCTCTTGGAAGGCGATGAAGCAAAGTTTGCAACTCCCTTGGCTCCAGCCCTCCCCTCCCAGCCCCCAAAATGCAAAACTCAGCGCTCACGGATCACATACATGGGTGTCCGTCAAGTCAGAGGAGAACAAAACTTGGGCAACCAGTGAAGAAAAATCTGACCTTTTATGTGCACTGGGTGAAGCACACCTACCATCCATCCCAGGGACCCAGTTCTTCTGCCTTCACCTCATGTGTGGGGCTCAGTTCCCAGAGGAGAAGCACATAACAGGACTGTCTCCTTCAAATAGCAAAGCCAGTGCTCTGCTCTGAGCTGTCAAGGGCCATGGACTCCTCCAGTCGGTGAAAGAAGCAGCAGAAGAGCTAAAATAGCGAACTAGTCAGTCATCCAGAGGCTGCTCTAGGGATAGGTAAGCTAGGCAGTTGTCTAGGTTGGCAAGATTTGTGGAGCGTGACGTACCCCGCGCTAGCCTTCCGCGGCGCGCACTGATTGTCCATGTGCACCCTGCGCGCATGAGCCATTCCTTCATGTGCTTCGAACTCGTTCTCTTTGAAACGGGTCTAGATCAAAGTGCATTAACAAACTCAGTGCGTGTCAGCAGGGTGCACACGGTGCGTATCCTTGTGTGCATTAACATCCCTGCAGAGCCCTCAGCACGGACCATGCAGCTGGAGGTCCCGGTCCAGTGGGAGCCCATAACCTGGCCACCAGTGGCCTCTCGCTGGACAAACCTGAGGACAAGGGTCCTCTGGGGTGGCTGGCGACCGCGGAAGTGACACCCCCGTTCCCCATCTGCCCCTTGCCTAGTCTTCCTGCCCCTCTTTGTCCCCCAAATCCTACCCCACACAAGCTGTCCCTTCCCCCTGGGTTCCTGCCCCTCATCTCCCTCCTATGTCCTAGCCCATCTGCCACATGCGGTCCTGCTCCCCATCTATCTCCCACCTCATCTGCCCCTGGTCTGTCTCTTTCCCCAGTCCTCCTACCCGACCACGTCCTGCCTGCTACCCTATCTGCCCCTGGGGTCCTGCCTCCACCTGTGCCACGGCTTCCCTCTCAAATGTCCTGCCCCATCTTCCCCGTTTTCCTAGTCCCCTATTTCTCCCACATGTCTTAGTCCTCCCACCCTATTTGTCCCCCCACAATGTCTTGAACCTTACCCCATCCGTCCCCTGTGTCCTGGTCTCTCCCTGAGTCCTGGCCCCCATCCCCACCCTGTGTCCAATTTCCAGTCCCCTGTATAATCCCCCCCACTGTTCCAACCAGATAGAGTATGCTTCCTTCCCCCCACCTCATATTAGGGATCCCCCACCCAGCTGGGTGCAGCTCCCCCCAGCCCCTAAGATTGACACCCAGAGGGGTTTGCTTGGGATGGGGAGGGCAGAGCCCAACTGGGGGAGCAGATGGAGCCCCACGCTGCAAGTCCCAGCAGATGCTGCTCAGGGGGGTCCTTCCAGGGAAGCCTGTTAATGGAGGAACACACTGCTATATTTGCCACTCTGTCATCCCAAAGAGGGAACTGACCTGGGGGAGGAGAGGAGGAAGTCGCAGGGGGTCTCTCTTGTCTGCCTGAGGCATCCCCTTGAAATATGGGAGCTGATTTAAAAGAATCGCTCAGGTCCCATCCATCTTTATGCCAGATGCCAAGAGGCGGGGGGTCACTTACCCACCCAGGCCAGGCCGTAGCCAGGTTTAGTGCCACAGCTGGAGCCAGTCAGTGGGATCAGACTTCAGGGGCTCCATTTGTCCTCTGACCCCTAGGTCCCCCCAAAAAAGTTACAAACCCAGTGCCTATGTGACGGAACGGTTCAGATGTGCAGGGCGCACACTGTGCGGTAGGAGGGGGCGGCACACCGCGCTTAGACCGATGGAAGCAGATTGTCGTAAGCAGCCTCTGCCAGCACCAGTCAATATATGCTTTGTACAGAGCATCTCATGCGCACACATTATTCTCATGACTCACTGCCAGCAATCCCCCCGGCGCTGTCACAAACCACGCGGAGACAAGACACAGGACAACCACAGGGTGTGGACAGGCTTCTGGAGAAGAGACCAGGCAGGAACGGTCGCAATTACTACACGTGATCCCTGAGCTAGAAAAGCACGGGAGCACATGCGTGACTTTATGCACATGAGTAATCCCATTGAGGTCCATGAGACTACTCACGTGCTGAAAGTTAAACCCGTTCTCCAGGGCTGGATCGGGGCCTAAAATGGTAACATGACCAAAAAGTCACTAGAATGGAGAGCAGCGGGGTAGTAAATTCAGGGACAAAGAACAGGCACAGACTGGAGAGGGACATTAGGGAAACAACACAAACTCATTAAACACAACTGCCGTTAGCTCTCAAACTACTGTCCAAATCAATCTGTTAGAGTCAGCTGTGTGTGACAAAACAGCCCTGCAAGAGCCAAAGGAAACAGGCAAAAAGCTAAAACAGATATGAAATAAATAACCTAACTTACAACAATAAAAAAAAGACACTCCAACCCTATCGAAGGAGAGCTCAGAAGAGCTAGCTGTTCTCTGGAAGGCATGCACAGACCCACAGGAAAGAAGAGTGAGATTTCAGACAATCCCCAATGTATGTTATTCACCAGGATGCTTCAGGAACTCATGAAAAGACACAGCAGAAGCTGTTATTTTATTATGCCTTTTAAAGAAAACAAACATCACCCCAGCTCCTCAGATATAAACGGGTGATACGCACAGGCTAGCAAATATTTTTGTTTACAATCCTATCATTAATTATAATCCTTGCATGAAAATAATTTGGTAACATAAACATTCTTTATAATACATGATATTGACAGACTTCAAGCTTATGTTCATTTCACATAACCCTCACTGTGCGATCACTGTTTAGGCCTTTGGGTACAGAACTCCATCATGGAGTTCATCGTTAACCAGGGGGTTATTGTACTGGATTATGTTGCTCATTTTCCCAAATGGTTCATTGTAGAAGGCAGCCAGCTAGAGGAATTCCAAGGTATGAGCATTATGATGTTTATGAACTGTAATAAAGGACCGGCACTTCCAAAAAAAATAGCTGAAACCACACACCTTTTATAGAAACCATCTTTGCCCCGCTGGTGCTGCTGAGAGAGAGTTTGCATGAGCTAGGCAGTTTAATCCAAATAAGTCATTTTATTTATAGACAGCGAGTGTACATTCCTTGACATCTGTTTTAAGTGTCCAGATTTTGTCCACAGCTGCACCAATGATCATTGCTGCGTGTTTTAGATCACTGGGTAACTGTTTCCAGGAGTTCGGTGGAATGCATTAATGAGCCCTCTGATAAATGGCCTGTGGTCTGCTTCATTGGGACAACTGCCAGTGAAGTCATGTATTGTGATGCATTGCGGTGCTCTTTACAACAGAGCATGCAATAGCAGCACACAGGGGAGTGGGGTGCCAAAACCAAGTGGGGAGGGCGACAAAGGCACTGACCACTCCTCCAGCAGCTTCTCTTTCTCCCCCTCCCCACCAACGTCATCTCAGAGAAAACCTGAGCCCCTTACATCTTTCTCCCCACATCACCCCAACGGGGAGGGATGAGCAGTACCTCATTCCCTTCCCCGCAGAGGGACCCTCTAGGTCTGTACGTTTTGCTCTTCTTGAGCTCAGAGTGGGGCTGGCTCTGGTAGGCAGAGCAGAAGGCAGGGCTCTGGGTAGCTCAGCACAAGTGAACTAACGCAGAGTTTGCTCCTTCCCCTCACTACTGCAGGTGCTAGTGACATCTAGTGTTGCCTGCAGGTCTATTGACAGGAGCTATCCCCTGTGAAGTGGGTTGTAGCCCACGAAAGCTTATGCTCTAATAAATTTGTTAGTCTCTAAGGTGCCACAAGTACTCCTGTTCTTCCTGTGAACTAGTATCTGCCCTAGTCAGTGCCCTGCCCTGCAGGCCTTTGCTCACTTCATGCGGCTTCCTTGCTCTAGGTGGCTGCCAAGAGGCTCAGCTGTGCCTGAAGATGACTTTTAAATCTGTTAATATTTTGTGCATTGCTTATTGTGCATGCAACGGCATTGACTACCTCCTAGGACAGGGGGGCCAACCTGTGGCTCCGGAGCTGCATGGGGCTCTTCAGAGGTTAATACGCGGCTCCTTGCGTAGGCGCTGATTCCGGGGCTGGAGCTACAGGCGCCAACTTTCCAATGTGCTGTGGGGTGCTCACTGCTCAACTCCCTGCTCTGCCCCAGGTCCTGCCACCACTCCACCCCTTCCCCCAAGGCCCCTACCCCTTCCTTCGAGCCTGCTATGCCCTCGCTCCTCCCCCCTCCCCACCAGAGCCTCCTGCTCACTGCAAAACAGCTGATTGCAGCGGGCGGGAAGCGTGGGGAGGTGCTGATCGGTGGAGCTGCTGGTGGGCTGGAGGGGGGTAGCGGATGGGGACCTGCTGACGTGTTACTGTGGCTTTTTGGCAAAGTTCATTGGTAAATTCTGGCTCCTTCTCAGGCTCAGGTTGGCCACCCCGTCCTAGGACAACATATTTCAGTGAGCAGGATGATAGTGACTTTGGCAACCGCCGCTCTAGCTCCGAATTTGAGGCGAGACCCAGGCCAGGCCCAGGCCGGACAGAGATGGCAGAACGTCACCCATCCCGTAGGTGATCTCTGACAGTGCGGGAAGGATTCCGATTGCACATGCATCCTGTTAAAGGCATTTTTTAAACGGCTCCTCACTCCTTCCCTGTAGCAGCTGGATGGTTCGATGAAGGGCAAATGCCTTCCCCTCCCCACGCCGGGCTGTTGTGCTTCTCCCTACTAAGATGTGTGCTAACGATCTATAGCTATTTAAATTCCCATTTTCCCCTGCTGCTCGTTGGCCTGGTCCTGTTTCGGTTCGAGTAAGTCTGCCTACACACTTCTGCCTGAAATCCACACCTAGCGAGGCACAGGCTGCCTGCGGGTATGTCTCAGGGGTAGGCGCTACGCTCTAGCAGGACTGGGGATGGGTGGCAGAGTTCAGAGAGGGTTAGTCTGCACTCACAGTGCTGCAGCATACCGCTGAGCGCTCAGTGAAGCCGCTCACTACGCCAACGGGAGAGCGTCTCCCATCAGCACAGGTCCTCCACCTCCCCGAGAGGCAGGAGCAATGTCGAGGGGAGACGCCCTCCTGCCGACACAGCGCTGTCTACACTTGGAGCTAGGTCGGTATAACTGGGTTGCTCAAGGGTGTGGATTTACACCGGCAAAAGTTTCTAGTGTAGACCAAGCCTCAGACTTGAGAGGTCACCTGGGGAGGGCTAATGCTAGCTTTGAACCAAATAGTCCCCTCTGTGTCCCACCCACCAAGGGGATGAGGGAGTGACTAGCAGGAGCTGAGAATGCCAGGAGGATCGGAGGCCATGTGGAAGTGCTCCTCACCCCTTCCCCGTCCCCCGCAACACACACACAGCCTGCAGACATTCTCGTGAACATGGGCTCCATGCAGCTGGCTGTCCCACTCCCCCCATAACAAACTGTATAAACCCCAGCGGCTGGGAAAGGTGGAAAGGGGGCAGCAGAGGCAAGGGAGTGGGGCTGGGGTATGTGGAGAGAGGAGAAGACAGAGGGCTGGTAGGAAGGGAGAAAGAAAGAAAGCTAGTTGACCGTAACAAGACACACACCTAACATCAGCTCAAACCCATTTTAGCTGGGCTTTTTCCAGTCAATGGAAGCAGGGCACCTCCCTCCTTCCCTCCCAGCCTTTGCTTGGATCATTGCCTGTTTAGAGTGATAACTCCTTGGGGCAGGCACTGGGGCAAAGTGAGGTAGCACAATGGTTTGCACAGCTCTCCGAATGTCTGGTTATCGTCGTGCGTTACGGCTGGCAAGGGGCTGGCTTTCTTGTCATCCGGCCGCACTATCTCAAGCGCACTGTATTGTTAGAGAGATGAGCTCAGCGCCTAGTTCAGGTTTCAATCAGCACTGGGCAATCACCCCGGTTACCAAAGCAAATGACGCGCTGGTTTATAATAGATATATTAGTTGTTTGTCTCTTTACAGACCTTAATGCCCTACAAAGTAGGAAATAAATATCATACCCATTTTACAGGTGGAGAAATTATGGCACAGATCAGTTGCATGACTTCTCCAAAAATACATCAGCAGTAACACCACTGGGGAGTGGGGGAGGGGGATCAATTGACTTACTCCAGTGTATTTAGCATGTTATAGTCTCCAACACGTGGCATTCAAAAAAGAGTCAAAAGAAATGTGTCCATTTTGCCCTGTCCCAGAAGTAGAACTGGATGAAATTTCTAATTCAAAATATTTTTTTGACAGGGTAATCTTTGTGTCCGACAGCCAAAAAGAAATGTTAAATCCTTCCGAACACAGAAGTTGGTACAATAAAAGATATTACCTCACCCATCTTGACTTTCTAAACACACAGAAGTTAGTTGGCCCATATATATCCATAAATAATCTGATCTAGGACTCAAACACAGCAAACGCCTTATGCTATTGATTTATATCTCATAAGCTACCGTCAACAAGTCTGGATCCAGGCAGTGTTTGAATAGAAGACCACTAAGGGACGTATAAATGGTATTGGTGAACCAGTCGTTATCATTCTTTCTTCTTGAAACAGAGAGAGCAAAATGAAAACTGAGATTTAAACAAGGAGATGCAGAAAAGAGGGTTCAAAAGAGAAGTCATAGCAGACTGCCAAAAGGCTGGAAAGATTATGAGTGGTAAGGCTGCCAGGTAAGGCCCAAAAGTGGGTCATGCTTAGTCTTTGCTCTAATGGTTATAGAATCATAGAATTATAGGATTGAAAGGGACCTCAAGAGGTCATCTAGTCCAGGCCCCTGCACTCATGACAGGACTAAGTATTATCTAGGCCATCCCTGACAGGTGTTTATCTAACCTGCTCTTAAAAATCTCCAATGATGGAGACTCCACAACCTCTCTAGGCAATTTATTCCCGTGCTTAACCACCCTGACAGTTAGGACATTTTTCCTAATGTCCAACCTAAACTGTCCTAGCTGCAATTTAAGCCCATTGCTTCTTGTCCTATCCTCAGAAGTTAACAGAAACATTTTTTTCATTCCTCCTTGTAAAAACCTTCTATGTACTTGAAAACTGTTATCATGTCCCCTCTCGGTCTTCTCTTCTCCAGACTAAACAAACCCAATTTTTTCAATCTTCTCTCATAGGGCCTCTTTTCTAGACCTTTAATCATTTTTGTTGCTCTCCTCTGGACTTTCTCCAATTTGTCCACATCCTTCCTGAAATGTGGCATCCAGAACTGGACACAATACTCCACTTGAGGCCTAATCAGCGCAGAGCAGAGGAATTACTTCTCGTGTCTTGCTTACAACATTCCTGCTAATACATCCCAGAATGATGATTGCTTTTTTTGGCAACAGTGTTACACTGTTGACTCATATTTAGCTTGTGATCCACTCTGACCCCCAGATCCCTTTCCGCAGTACAGTACTCCTTCCTAGGAAGTCATTTCCGATGTTTGTATGTGTGCAACTGATTGTTCCTTCCTAAGTGGAGTACTTTACATTTGTCCTTATCAAATTTCATCTAATTTTTCATGTAAAAAACAGATAAAGAAGGCGGCTGATAGGGTACTAGTTGACAGGGACAGCCAGTCCCAAGTTAAACAAATAGTGGCTGTTTGCTGATAATCCTGCCAAGTTTGAATGGTTCCCACAACTTTGGGCTTTTCTTTAAAGGAAACTGCATTAATTCTTCCCTCCTACTCCAAATTCCCTTCATCCATGGATAAGCTACAGTCAGGGCCGGCTCCAGGGTTTTGGCCGCCCCAAGCAGCCAAAACAAAAAAAAACACAAAAAACAAAAAAGCCGCGATCGCGATCTGCGGCGGCAATTCAGCGGGAGGTCCTTCGCTCCCAGGCGGAGTGAGGGACCGTCCGCCGAATTGCCGCCCAATACCTGGACGTGCCGCCCCTCTCCGAAGCAGCCGCCCCAACCACCTGCTTGACAAGCTGGTGCCTGGAGCCGGCCCTGGCTACAGTGTTGGTGCCTTCTATGGCTACTCATAGTAGGAAGTGGGGGGTTGGCCTGAGACTGCTGGAAGCACCCAAAGATTGATCATTCCCAAATCAGAGTACTGGGGAAGATTCCAAAGCCAGATCCCAGCTTGGTAGCCAATCAACGAGCACCATGGGGGGCGGGGGGGGGGGGGGGCAAAAATTTCCAAGGTAAAGGAAAGTAAACATTTGGCTGTTCTCAGAAAAAGTATCTGACTCGCCAAACATTAGTGCCTAAACATTGGCAAGCGTCCAGGCTTGCTTTTCACACTGAACCTTATGGGTGAGTGCCAGGAAGTTGGTGACCTTTGCCAAGTGAGAATCTAGAGGGTCTTTTCCCCCAGAGTTCAGATCTCTGGTGAATAGCTTATTCTCGCTAACCTGCAATCTGCAAGATTTAAGCACATACTTAATGAGACAACACGTGGGGTGTAAAGTTAAGCACATGTGTAAGTCTTTGCAGGCTCAGGGCCTTAGGGAATCTGCAGTCGAAACCTGCTGGGCACCTCTATGTTCCTTCAAAGGCAACAGCACTTGGGGGCATTCCAAGCTTTGTAGAACCTAGCTATCTTAGGTACTTATCTGGCCCTTAACCCCACAGCATCTGAACACCTCACAATCTTTAATTTATCCTCACCTCTCCCCTGTGAGGTAGGGAAGTGCTATTATCCCCATCGGGGGCGGGGGCTGAGGGCCCAGAGAAGCCACATTCCTTGCCCAAGGTCTCACAGAAAGTCTTTGGTGGAACAGGTACTCGTTCACGTCTCCCAAGCCTCAGAGCAGCACCCTAACCACTAGGCAATCTTTCCTCCCACAAAATCACACCCCCAATTGCATGGTGACTTTTGAGAGATCTAACTCCAGGTGAAATCATATGGTGCTTTTATTGGTCCAGAAATGACATGATTTCGGTATATATGGGGGTAGAGGGGTGACAGCCCTTACTTGTGCAAAGCATCTACTGGCTTCAGATGCAATGCTGTGGAAGCAGGGACAGTTGGATTAAGGCTAGAATATGGCACCGCCCTCCAGAAATATGCGGTGAAAATAGAAACATGCATTTTATCTGAACATTTAATCCTTCAGAATCCTGGTATCTCAAGAGCCATCTGGTTAAAATTCCTTTCCAAATCAAAGTAATCTAAATGAAACATGAGGTGTTTCTTCCTCCCACAGTCACTCTGCCAAAATCAGAACGGGAGCGACTGAACTTAGACATTTCTGTTGTGGTTTCTCCAGCCCCTTCTTTTATAACTAGACGAAACACATCAATAACGTGAACTCAACGGTTTTGTTTGTAAAGCATAAAATGTCTCCTTTTGCAAAATCACAAGCCCCAATTTGGTAAGGTTTACAATAACAAAAGTACTTCCATTACCTTTGCAAACAAAAATGCTGCCATGTATCCAAAAGTTACATAAATACAGCGGAGAGCTACACAAGACATCACTGCTTTTAAGTTCTATACACAACTACAGTAGCTCTAGAGAAGTCTATGGGCTAGGAGCATGGGGGGATAAGGGGTATGCTTTCAAAGCTGCCAACGCACTAACTCAGGGTCACCTTAAACAAGGACAGGGGACAATGCTGTAATGTTTGCATCTCAACAGGATGCCACATGATAACTTTTCAATATCCTGGCGTGATACAAATGCTGTTCCCTAGAACTCCTGTGGCATGTAGGGTCCAGAGCCGTAGGTCCACCCTGATTCCAGCTACATACTGTCTATTCAGTTCAGTTAGGCTCAACTTGCTGTAAGAGGCCACATGGTTTCCTTTAATGCCAGCTCTGAAATGGACTCACTGTGTGGTCTATGCCTCAGTTTCCCCACGTATGAAATGTGCATGGTAATACGCACCTGTGTTGTGAGTTCAGTGTGTGTCCATCACAATGAGAGTGGAAAGTAGAGCAGTTTGCAGGACTGTTTTTTTAATCCCACGCCGCAATACCCACTCCCACCTGCTCCTGCATTGTTTATCCCACTTCCACCTGTAAAAACCTTAGATCCCACAAATCCCACAAGAGAGACAGATTCCCCCATGTTATTTTTAAAAAAGTTTATATAAATATATACAGAATTCAGACACAATTTTTACCACTAAAAGAATAAAACAAATCTTACTTAAACCATGTAAAAAATACTTTAACTCCTGCTATAACAGACATTTAATCTCTTTATATTCCTCGCTTAAATGTAAGTATTAAAAACTTTATTTAAAAAGAAAAAAGCAAAACTTGATTTACGTTGCTGCAATTCTATTTATGACAAACTGACAAGAGATTTAGTGTTTTCTTGCAAATTACCACCGTCTGTTGGTTTTTCCCCCCACTCAATCCCACCCGCAATAAAGTACATTTTACCCTCTTCTGCTATTATAGCAGTGGGTCCTGTGGGACCCGCGGGATCCCAGTCCCACTGCAGGGCTTTAGTGGAAAGTGCTGAGAGAATAATGTACCACCCAGGATATTAAAACTTCAGCAAAGGACTATAACTCAAGTGATTAAGGCTGGAGTTTTCAAAGGAATTTAAGGGGAATTAAGTGCCTAAATCCCATGGAAACACTTTTGAAAATCCCAGCCTAAAAGTGCATCAGTAGCCTAAGTTATTGCTGATGGGAGGGTACAAACTAGGCTCCAAAACCATATCCAGCCTGCAGCATTAGAGATCTATATTGCAGTATAGTCTAGAATCCACAGTCCCAGATCAGCACCCCAAGTCAGTAGGCGCACTACAAACACAGCACATTAGCAGTCCCTGAAATGATTGTTTCTGAGTAACTTCAGGGGAAGGGTGTCCACAGCCTTCAGAAGTCCTTTCTAAAGGACACAAGTTTCTCAGCAATTCACATGTAACACAGAAACAGTGATGGGAACTGTACACCCTAAGATGGAATAAGCCCCTTTTAACGTAAGCATTCGGAGCCCGAAACATTAGTTTCTTGGCGAGAGAGGGAGTTTTTCAAAAGTGTACATTTGTTATAGCTTTCTACAGTCCCTAGTGCGATGGGGCTTGGTGGGTCAGCACTACCTCAAAACAGATACATGACAATTTATAAAGTACTGCCCTAAAATTCATATCAGCATCAGTCCCAGGCAGGTCTATTGCTATAGTATCCAGCTGTTCAGTGCTACACTTAACGACACATCTCCTGAGCTTGTTCATGCCACACAGCTGGATAATGTAGGTGGGTCTGGTTTAATTAAGATACAGTTTCCAAAATAAATGACAGATGTTAGTGTGTTTATTTTCAAGAGCTCGAAAACCTTACACATTATCTCTTTTCTGGACAAATACCAATATTTACACTCTGTGGGAGACTTGCGCCAGCATATATGGATGGTTGCCATAATTCACTGCAAAAATAGCACTTCTGTAGAAACACATAAAGAGCCCAATCCAACAGTCCTTGCTCAGCCGAATCTCCCAGTGAAGACAATGGTAGTGTGGATAAGAAATGGACTGCACCGTCAAGCCCAGAATTGGCACGTAAGCCTAAACAGATTCATGCTAAGAACTGAGCAAGGCATTCTTTGGTTCCACTGGCTTTTTATTTTTGCATGTATGATGTTAGCTGTAGAAACCCTTTACTGCATTTTTTTAGCAGTTATTGCACAAGATTGAATTTTTATTTACTTAAGTTTTTGAGCAGAAATTTGGAATTGGGCTGCATTCAGGAATGCAGACTTGAAAAAAAAGGCTGTTGTCTCACTTCCTTAAAAAAACAACTTAGAAGTTATAAATTCTGAAGCCATATTTGGTTACATGTATCATCTATTTACTCAGAGGTGGTTTGCACATATCACGGCTTAACAATGTAATCAATTTCCTCTTCTGTAAAAAACCACCTCTTAGTGAGAACTTTTCAGAATGAAGGTAAAAAAATAGATCGGTGAACAAACCATTTTAGTCTGACTTGTTAATGTTCTTGTTACAGGCTAGAGTCTGATGAATTCAAATTAAGTTGGTTATATATTAACACAACCGCAAGATCATTTTCTAGACGGCAAACATACTCATACTTGCACTCCTGAGCAAAACATGATGCTGCAGCCATAAAATGTGAACAAGACAGAAATCATATTCATTAACACACCTTTTGCCTGCTTACTAAAGACTGGAAATAGAAGCCCCAATCCTGCAAATACATCTATGAATAATTTTACTCATGTGAGTAATCCCTTTGAAGTCAAGATGACAAACCTTGTCTCTCTAATATCCGGGGACCAACACGGCTAGGACTACACTGCCCAGGTGTAAAGTTATTCTCAGGTGTGTTTGCAGGATCAAAACCATGAACACGTCTCCAATTAGCAGGACTGTGTAAGTATCTACCTCTATAATGTGGGGAGCAGAAAGGGGGGTACAACAGACATTGACTGACTTTTTAAAATTATTACTTGCATTAGCATCACAATTATATAATCACATATATAACCAGGTCTAGTTTTCACAACTTACTTCTAGGTTTCACTTGGCTGCATTACCCTGTATCTAAAAAAACCCAATTATCATACCATCCCTGAAAAAACAACGGGTTTGGGGTTCCACACACAGGTATGATTAGATGTTTCAGTCAAGTCAACCACCCTTTTGCCCCCTTCCTACAGAAACGAAGGAAGCCAGCCCTATGTGCCAGGCCTTGCTGCAAAGCAGCCGGTGGAAATACTTGCTAAACACACAATTTACTGTCAAATCAAGAAAAAGCTTGAAAACCCAACAAACGCGCTCTTGGCTTGCAACGCTACCGCCTCGCAAGAGGCTGACCTGAGTTAGGAGACAAGAAGGATGCAGCAGGAGACGGGGAGCAGAGCAGCAAATGTTTGAACGCTCAGTCGCCTAAACCCACCAGCACAGAGACTCTTGGAGTCACTTTCCCAGGTGCATGCAGTGGAAAATACAGTGTGTGTGTGTGTCTCTCTCTCTCTCTCTCTTCCTACTGTATTTCCCACTGCATGCATCCGATGAAGTGGGCTGTATGCTCCCATAAGTTCTCCTGTTCTTTTGGCGGATGCAGACGAACAGGGCTGCTGCTCTGAAACCTTCCCCAGGTGATGATTACTGCTGAAGGAGCTGCTTGCAAGAGAAACAAGCCAGCCTAGGCAGAAAACCCCCCAGCTCCCCAGCCCCGCTGCTCTAGCCCCTTCCCCAGCGCGCCCGGCCCCGCTCTGCACCGCGGGGAGGCTGAGGGCAGCCCGGGAGGGACCCGTGCACCTTCTTACTGGCTGGCGGCGGAGCCCGGGAGCGGCGCGCGGCGGCGGCTGCCGGCAGGAGGGCGGCGGTGGGACTGAGCGCCGGGGCGCGCGGAGTCAGGGGTGGGCGGGCGGCGCGCGCGGCTGCTCTGGGCCGGGTGCCGCCCCCCAGGCGCGCGCGGGGAGCCCCGGGGGTTTGCAAAGGGCGCGGGGCGGGGCGGGCTGGTTGCACCCCCCAGGCGCAGGGCTAAGGAGGTGACTGCTCTGAGCAGGCTCCCCCTGGCCGCGGGGGGGATGGTGGTGGTGGTGGTGGGGAGCGCAGGCTGCAAGCAGGGGTCAGTGACCCTTAGATGGGGGGGCAAGGAGGGCACCCCCTAGAGAGGGCACAGGGTGCTGGGTGGGAGGAGCAGGGGCCTCCTCACAGGCTGAAACTGTGAGTAGCCACCAGAGCAGCCTCCAGGAGCAGTGACACAGGAAAGCAAGCTAGGTCTGCCTCTGTACAGCACCTGACACGGTGGGGGCCTAGATGCTACCACAAGACAAATAAAGTGGCAGTCGGGCCTGGCCCCAAGTCACACGGGTTCCCTGCTGACCCATCATCGTGCCAGATCGGGGAAGTTAGCCAGCCTTGAAGCCCATCCCAGCGCTGGGCGCTGCTGGGTACCTGCTCGCCACAGAATATGCCCGGGACTTGCTGGTGTTTTAGATTGTACGTGTCTGCCCGGGCTGCTGTAACAGGCATTAAATATCATTAAACAGATTCCGTGTATTTAACAGACACAGTCTCGGCATCTGTGTTCAGGCTGCGTGATTCTAGGTTGGTTATTCAGCAAGGTAGCACAGGCACATTGGCCATAACGCTGGGGACCATTTAGCTAATTCACTTACAGTAGGAGTCAAACCCATCGGTCCTACTAGAACTGGAATACATTAATTTTCTACTATTCCCAAGTACTTATTTTCCTAGCACTGTTTTGCAAGGAGATGCAGTGCAAACAAACAGCATATTCCCTCTCTGAGGGGAATTCATCTGTCTCAGCCATCAGCCTCCGCTGCCCATCCAAACATACACTAAAGCTTTTATTGATGGTTTAGTTGCATTATGTTTCATGCTTGGATTGGTATTCAGAGTTTCCAGTACAGAGAAATATGTGTTGTTTAAATAAGAAGCCTGTAGGGAATGAACAAATCCAGACTAAAGAGAGTACAGCATAAACAAAACTCTGAGAAGAAGGGATATTATTTCAAATGGTATACTTAGCTCATTAAAAGGAACAGTATCAGGTTTAAAAAGATTGTGTCTGTTTAAACAAATCTCCTTACCCATGTTACTGACACCACCTTTGATCGTTAAATCTGAAAACATCGACATTTGCTTTTTGCTATTTATTCTGCTTGTTTCTACTTGCCTTTCACCCAAGTTGGGCTATAAAAATACATTTGTCACGTTCACTTTTGTGAAAGCTTCCCTTTGTGGATCTCATTTTGCTGGGTGGCAGGGTGCATGGAACTTAGTGTTTCATTTTCATTTTGAAAAAGCTTTTTCTGTGCCACAGGGAGTTATGGGCCTTCTGACAATCAAGAGGATGGCAGGGGGGCCTGTTGGCTAGGGCTGGGACTCAGGGGACCATTCAAGGATCAGGGCCCAGGTTTCCCTGGAGGGATGTTTGTTCATCTAGTAAAAGGAAACTGAAACATTGCCATATTGTCAAAACACACTCCTCAGAGTAGCATTTGCATTTTCCAAGCCCTTCTTCATTTTACTATAATTTTCCATAAAGCAGGGGACTTTCGCAGGGTCTACTAACCCACACAGTCCCGATTTAACGATGCCTAGCATGTTAGAGAACATGCATTAGTTGTGATGATTGATGGTTCAAGGCCCAAATTATCATTACTGAGAAAAGCTTTTGTCACACATCCATAAAATACGAGTGTTTGAAATACCAACATTTTTCATACCATAGATTAGTTGAAATTTAATATTCTGTAGGGTCAATAATGTGTATTTTAACTTGTAACATGGTGGAATAACTCAGCAGGAACAAAAGGAATATGTAGTCAGCAAGGGGCTTTTCTCAACGATTACTGGCTGATGAGAAGTCAAAACAAAACAAAAAGATTAACAGAAAACTCCCATAGCCTGGGGCATGATGCCATCTTATGACCCAGGCTGCCTTTGCACAGGCAAAAGCAGCCTCCATTATCTCTCTGGTAGTTGGGGAACATTTCCTGACAATACAAGAACAAGGGGACAATTAAATTAAACTAGCAGCTGACACACTCAAAACTACTACAAGGAATTGCTTTTTCACACAATGGACAATTACCCTGTGGAACTCACTGCCACAAGATATCACTGCGGCCAAGACCCTTGCGGAATTTTAAAAAAGGATTAGACATCTAAATGGACAACAGGAACATCCAGGGTTATAAGATAAAAAAAACACCTACTCAGACTGGAAGGGATATAAATGTTCACATTTTGGGGCATAAGCCAAACTAGCTATTGGACAGGAGTTGGGTGGCTCACTTGGTGATCACCTATTCTGTTCATTCCCTCTGAAGCACCTGGTATTGGCCACTGTGGGAAGACAGGATACTGGGCTAGATGGACCATTGGTCTGACCCAGTATGGCCGTTCTTAGGTTCTTTCTCCATGGGCGGTTTATCCCATTACTGCCTCCACTGCTGGCAGCATTTCTTCCTCTGAACAGGTGGCACTGGCCATCATCAGTGGACAATATTGACCTCTGGTCTGATCCAATACAGCAATCGCTGTCTCCCCCATGCGGCCAGTTTATAATCCTTCCCCATGGACATCGGCACAAACTGAGCTGAGGTTAACGCCTTGTTTCCCAGAGATCAGCTAGTGCCCCTGCCTGAGTCACAAAGCTATGAAACATTTCAGAGTGGATACTGCATTCCTAGTGCACCCAGAATTCCTTCCGAAGTCACTGAATGCTTTGGGTGCAGAAGGAGTGCAGGACCAGACCCTTAATTGAAATGGAAGGCAATGCTTTGTTATCCTTTGGTTAATGGGTTTGGAAAGATATGTGATCCCCTTGCAGAAGGCGTGTCCCAGCTGGCGAGGTCAATGAGGAGACTAAGAACCAGTCTGGAACTCTGACAGGGTTACATACAGGGAACTCCCCTACTGACTTAGCTTTTTCCATACTTACACCAAAAGATTATCTACACCAGATGCTGTACAGGAAAATTACTCGGTAACCCGCAGTGTCTGCAGGACAATTCCATTTAGCAGCAATTTTCAAGGTTTCAAAATTTGTTTTTCATTCTAATGTGGAATGAAAATAAAAACCTTTCCAACATTTTCACGGAAATGAAATTGTGTCAAAATATCTGTTTTCAGACTGAACCCTGAGTTTTTCAATTCAGGGAGGTTTTCCAGGTTCAGGTCACATCAGACAAGAGCCCAGCCTCATTGCTAGGGTACTAGCCTAATCCAACTTCATGTCTGAATCAGAGCAGAGTTTTTCCCATCCCAAATCACTCTAGATCAGGCAGGAACTTGAACCTGGGTCTTCCACATCCCAGGGCAGTGCCCTAATCACTGCACTATAGAGTCACTCGCTGGTAGACTTGCTCTGAACCTTGTCAAAACCAATACATTTAATCAAAACTTCATTGAAGATATTCGAACCTGCTCTACCGATAACATACAATCCCGACTGTGGGCTTGTCTAGACCCAGTGTTAACACGTGGGAAGCTGGGAGGACGCACCCAGTGAGGATTGCTGAGAAACTGCACTTCCACAACCAGACCCCTCACTTATGGAATCCAACAAGACTCAATTCTCTTTCCCACCCTTTTCAACATCTATGTACAACCACTAGCTGAACGGTTCAGACACCACAGACTCCAGGGCCAGCAATATGCCAATGACACAGAACTCTACCTATCCTTCACCACGTATGACTATATCAATACCACCAAGATGTCCCAGTGCTTGGATGAGATCAGCTTGTGGATGAAGAACAGCTGGCTCAAGCTGAACCCGAGCAAGACAGAGGTGATGCTGGTGGACAAAGGAAAGCATTTTGAAGAGTCTTGCAGCCATGTTGCAGTCTCCTTTGGTTGAGGATGCACACACAGTTGAGCAATTTAGTCCATAGTTTTGGGGTGCTCCTGGATTCCTTACTGACACTAAGCTCTCACATAGCAGCATTCAGTAGTAATGCTTTCTACCATCTCCCATTGGCTAGGAGACACCATTCCTTGCTGGCAGACAATGACCTGGCCTCGTTTATTCACTCCTTTGTCACCTCTCAGCTGGACTACAGCAATGCGATATACCTGGGCATGAAGCCTGCAGCACTTAGGAAACTGAGTTCCCTGCAGCACATCTCCTCAGCAACACAGGCTACCATGAGCACACCAGACCTGTCCTCCTCTCTTTATGCTGGCTTCCCATAGAATATCCAATCGAGTTCACGGTCTCGGTCCTTAGCTTCAGGTCGCTCAATGACCTGGGCCAAAGCTATCTAAACGATCAGCTAGATCTCTGGTATGAAAACTCTGGTGAACAATTCCCCTCCTCTGGCACCATGGAACTCTCCACTGTAAGGGTAAAGCTTGTCTGTGTGGGAAACAGAACTTTCTCGAGGGCTGGTCCAATGAACTCCCCCAGGAATGAAGGACCATCACAAACCTCACTACCTTCCATGCCAAGTTCAAGGCACATTGCTTTGACTTTGGCTTCTCTAACATAAATACATAGCCGCATGTACATTAAAAAAAAACCACCCACAAAAACAAGACACTCCACTCCACACACTTCTCATCCTGGGGAAAGGATGCGAGAACAGATATTAATCACTTTGCTCAATGCATGACTGGAATGCACGCAGACACTATCGTCATGAGTGTGGTATAAAACCCAATATGAAACAGAATCTCATGTCTCAGTTCATTATACCCTTCCCTGCTCCCTTGCCTCCATCATCTCTGGATGGCAATCTTAAATTGTAAATGCTAAGCTGTAGACGATTCCATTCGTATCACAATGTGTCTGCTCCGCAGATATCTTCAGTATGCTCGCAACATATTCAGAGTCACCTCTGTGAGTGTGGGGGGCATAGCTGGCCTGTTGATGGGCTCTTTGCTTTATTCAGAGTATTATACATCAGATTTGTAGTTTTAGGGGAGTAAAATCCTGTCTTTAAATCCATAATCAGAGCAGAACTGTTTCCAGCTGTTTAACTTAAAATCATATTTGCTGGAGTAATGAGATAACAGATAGCTATTTAGGGGATCTACGTAACATACTAGATGTTAATATCACAGCTTGCCAGTGATTACCTCTGATTGAAATGTTACTTTTGATTTATTCATTGTTCCTCACAGGTTTATGTTTAAGGCCCCAATCCTGAAATCAGATGCACATGGGTGGACCCTGATGCCCACATCCACTCCCATTGATTTCATTCGACAGCGTCACTGGCCTGAGGGCCCACCCACACTGAAGCAATTGCAAGGTCTACGAATCCAGTCCTGGAACCACCTACGCCCAGGCGTAGTACAACTGCAAGTAGCCCCACTCACTTGCTTGAGTTGGACAATTTGTTATTGTAATTGGAGGTTTGCAGGATCTGACCCTAAATCTGTAAGTTGAAATAACTAATAGATCTGACAAGAAGAAATATTTAAATACTCATACTATAAATTAATCTATTCCTGTGATCTTAATTTGCTTCTTGACAAGACATGAATTGATTTAGCGAGAGACAGCAAACAGCTAAAATAAAGAAAAGGCAGGTAGGTGAATCATCTTTTAATTTTAAATAGGAAATATTTTCCTATTACAGTTTCACATACACTATGATGCCAGAGAAACCTCTGTAAGTGAATTATACTCGAGAGGAATAATAAATAGTAAAAACTGCACAGTAGATTTCAGATGTATTAAGACAGCTCTGAGTCACTCTGGTGCTATGGTGCCGAAAAATAATCATTCGTTGTGTTTACTGATTTTTGGCCAACATAATAAAAATGGAGACAAATGAATCCTTGACTTGTTAGCCAAACAAGAATGAGCTCTGAGCACAGCGACTTGACGCCGATTCAGTTGTTTGAGTCATTGAGGAGCTAACTGCAGGAGAACACTTTATTTGGAAATCCTGGAGCTTGGAAAGATGGCAAAGGGAGTCGCTTTTCTGCAAAGTGTTACACGGAACCCCAAGTAGCAGCACGTGCCACTTGGTCTCCTGAGATCTCAGAGAAACAGTCTGTGAACCCCTGAACTATCCTGCCATTTTCTTTATTGCAGGAAGAGGAGGATAGCCAACATGACAACATTTGTGGACTAAGTCACACTGCCATGGAAATACATATACAAAACTCCTAGGAGACAAACTGATTACCTTTCAGGTCATTAGCCAAATTTACCAAGCAGGCAATTTGCTGGAAAAGCTGAAAGGAAACATTTCAGAGTCATTTCTCACAGGGACCAAGGGTGGGGTTGTTTGGTTTTATGACATTGTGGTTAAAGCATCAGTGATGTAACACTTTTTCCATGGAGCTTAAACACATAAGCACACTGTTTCCCAAGTTGTTCTAAGCTAGTGCATCACAGCTTGTAAATCATGTATTACTGGGATGTTGTGATCCTCAGATGAGAGGGGTTAAACTGCCTAAGTGCAAAGAACTACTATCATGAAGATTATATGGTGTCATTACCAAGACAATGTTCAGTCTTGACTATTCAGCCTATTTTAGAGATATAGATTCACCCTGGGAAATACCCAGATGACCTCGCTATGATTTAATGACATACAGAGCCCTGTAAAACAAAGGCAATTCGGTGACATCTTTCCTGGGGATAGTACAAAGCAGAGACTGGAGAGCCATATACTGCTCTCATTTAAGTCAATGGCTAAATACGCATGGATTTCAATGGGAGCTGCTTTGGGCCCTGAATTTTAGCATAGGTAAGAGAAGCAAGGTTCCATCCTCCACCCCACCCCCTCTCACCCCCCACAGTCAGCTAAGGAATCATGTCACATTTAAGTTTATAATAGAAGTTACCATGATACTGGCAGAACCTTGCTAGTTTGCAATAATGTCTGTGTGATGCACCACAAATTACAACGTTTGTGAATTAGACAGAGCCAAAATCGTCTCTTGCCCACATTCCAGTGCTAAAAATCAAGAGATTGGCTTCTTGAAAATCCTAAGAATTAAATAAACATTGGGTTTCATTTTATTTGCCTTCTGGTATCTGAGCCCTTTGGATTGACATGCTCAAGCTTTTCTCTGCAACCACCAGGTACTCTTTTTTTAAAATGAAAGCTGAGAGTCTCAAGTCATCACATGACTCCAGGAGCTGGGATTTAAAAAAACAACAACACCCTGTATGTTCTCTTCAGTAGGGTGTAACAGGCTGCAAATGAAAGTAGGATTTAACCCTAAGGGAGCAAACAATTATAAAAGTAAGTTTATCACATCACCAAAGACCCCCCCCCCATCATTTTCATAATTGTGGGTCTATTACCCCGTAATTTGACATTCCTGCATGTACCCCAGAACTTGACAGTACTGCAGTCAGCCATTTTCTATGTTCAGCCACTGCCAGCTGAAAACCAAACATCACATAGCTAGGAATAATCTTCGGCCTTTGTGAGACAAGGTCAGACAGCTGCATACTTGCAGTTTGTTAATCAGAACGGGAGGATGGGACAGAAAGTTAGGGAAGAGAGTGAGTGAATAGCAACCTTGGTTTTAGGTATCCCTGATACATTATTGTTATAGCTGGAAATACTAGAAATGTTTGGAGATCATGAGTAGTTTGTTGAAATTAGGAGAATGGGTGACCCAGTAGAGGTTATGATGCTGACCCACTAGGAGTCATTATAGGTTATGTGCTTTGTTAGAGTTAGCTATAAAAGAGTAGGTGAAAATAAATACCTCGGAGCAGTCAGAGGAAGCTTTTCTGCGAGCAAGGAATTGACATCTAAACTGCCCATCAGCTGGATAGAAAGAGCACCCGGCTGGAAGCCCGGCTGGTGATCACTGGGAACCATCTCAGACTGTGGGTAACTATATCTGGGATGTCCTAAACCTATTGCGTATATATGTGTGTGTGTGTGTGTGTGTGTGCGCGTAATATCTAATAACTAGATAAGAGCACACTTGCTTGTATCAATCACTGATTAGACAGAAGTGCTGTGTTCCCATTGATTTATTTCTGACACCAACTGGAGAGAAACAGTAAAGTTGGCACTGCTTTGGGTTCTGAAAAACCCTGGGTAACAGGTCAGGACAGACCTCACCTGTGAAAGTTCTCTAATTTAGTCTAGAAGAGTAGTGCCGGCCCTAACCCTGCAATGAGCTCCATGCATATGAAATCCTGCACCCTCACAGAGCCCCAGGCATCTGTCCGCATAGAGATCATTGCAGGAATGGGACATTAATAATTAATATCAAACTTCACTGCAGCGCTCTGCTTTGGAAACTCTGGCGAGAAGTGGGGAGCCAAGCAAGGATTCTGACTAAGCTCGCAAGTGTGTAATTAGCACAGGATGAACTGATGAAGTTCCCCTGTATTTACTGGGCAAAATAAAAAGATACATGGAAAGTAAAGGTATGGTCTGCCCATAAAATAAATCAACTTCCTACCACATTCTGTCAAAACACAAATGTAGTGTAGCATTACCTACACAATGCACTAAAGAGAAATCCCAGACTCAGGGGGCAAATGTTTTCCGAGCACTTGGGAAGTCACCAGCTAAAAGGATTAAGGGGGTTAGTTAACACAGTGAGCTATTAATCTGATCACATCACTATGGACATCTGTATAGCAAGAACGGATATAGTTCACACCTAAAAAGCAATAGGCAGGGATTGCTCAGATTTTAGAGTAATGGAAGCAGCGGTATCCTGTATGTGTCACCCTTTGGCATATGCCATAAATATTTCTCCAAGTACAAGCTGCTCTCCCTGGGCATGGAAAATTACTAAAATGACCTCCACTTATAAAGATGATGATGCATCAGACCCCAACAAAGAGTTACTCAGCCGGTATCTTTCTTGCCTCAGCTATCCTACATTTGGAAAGGGCAACACAAACCCAGGTTTCTACCCATGCTCTCCAAGTTAATATAAATCTGCAGGGAATTTTGGCAGTCTCCCCAACTATTCATCTTCCAACCCCTAGGAGGTTATTCAGACTCTACAGATTTTCTGCAAAGGTTTGGCTTTTTGGTTTCTCTTATATGGTCATTAGAGTCCTAGCATTTCTGACCAGGTTACTGCTTAGAACAGCGGTTCTCAAACTGTGGGTCGGGACCCCAAAGTGGGTCAGGACCCTGTTTTAATGGGGTCGCCAGGGCTGGCTTATACTTGCTGGGGACAGGGCCTAAAGCCAAAGCCCAAGCCTCACTGTCTGGGGCCGAAGCCTGAGGGCTTCAGCCTTGGGCAGTGGGGCTGAGATTACAGGCCCCCTGCCTGCGGCTGAAGCCCTCGGGCTTCAGCTTTGCCCTCAGCCCCGGGGCAGTGGGGCTTTGGCCCCCCCACCCGCGGTGGCAGGGATCGGGCGGGCTCAGGCTTCAGTCCCCTCTCCTGGGGTCGTATAGTAATTTTTTTTGTCAGAAGGGGGTCGCAGAGCAATGAAGCTTGAGAACCCCAGCTTAGAAGGAGAGATTAAGATAGCAGCTTGCTGGACCAAGACAATTTATACAATCCTGGGATGCCTGGCAGAACCCCACAAACTAAACCGGGGTGGGGGGAGGGGAGCAGCCAGTGTAATTAATGTCTTTAATTTAGGACCTGATCGAGCAAACTCTTAAGCACGTGAGCAGTTTTTACACACACAGGACTGCCCCTGTGAATAAAGTTGCGCACCTAGGACCTGATCCATTGTCTGTTGAAGTCAGCTGGAGTCTTTCTATTAACTTCAATAAGTGCTGGATCAGGCCCATGCTTAAATGTTTGCAGGATTGGGCCCTTGGTTTCAGCAAACATCTCAGTCATCTGAATAATTAAAACATTCCATAAAATATTTGAATAGGCAAAATAGACAAAGCATAAGGTCTCATGATTACCCAATCACTTCTTGATCGTTATCTGCAAAGATATATTATTGGATGGACACCTGTCTGGAAGAGTTAAAGTAAAAAAAGAGTACTAATGATGACAAGGTAATGAAATGTTTTGAAACCAGTTTTATTAGTCTAAGGTTTTACTGTTAACACAGATAAGGGATTTAAAAATCTATTCATACATTGCTTTTTAGCCTTACGGTATGATTTTACCCTAACAGCATGCCTATAAATTACTATCTATATTTCCACTCGAACTTCATTTATCCAGTTTTGAAAAGAGGACTTCCAGGCACCAAATTAAATTTAAACAGACTATTTTATTAACTTTTGCTTTAGATTTTGCTTTTGGACAACATTGCTGCAAGGTACCACCCGGGGCTAACTTATGTATAATAAATATTGGAACAAAGAAGGTTCCAAAGGATGACAAATGTATTTTTGTTTAGTCTTCAGCTAAAATCAAATCAATTCAAAAGCTGAGGATGGTGGAAAAACAAATACAACTGGGATGAAAACTGAAATGAGCAACAGGCGTGAAAGAGGAAGGCTGATCCAGTGATTAGGGTGCTTGGACTCTGCCATGGACTGCCTGGGTTATCACGGGTAAGTCACTTACTTTTGCCGTACCTCAGTTTCCCAGCTGTACAATGCGGCTCACAGAGGTATTGGGAGGATAAATAAAACAAGGTGCTCAGATACCATGGTAATGGAGACCACATAACAATCTAGATATCTAGATAGATAGCAACAAGTTGGGAAAAGTGTCAGATTTATAGCCTTGATGGAGACACCCAACTCAGACAGGCAGATGTTCATTACTGTAGGAAGCTCTTAGGCCCTGATCCTGCAAGGAGAAGGACGGGACCTAAGCAGCAGGTCTGATTTGCCCCTGCAGCACACTGTCACTGAATTTGTGCATGGATGAACTTTAGGCACTAAGATATTTTTCAAAATCAACCACTTTACTAAGTATTCAAACTTCTTAAAACAACATTTTACTATTAATCCCAACCAGCTAGGTGGCATTAGGTTGGTATTAACTATGAGGAAAGTGTTCACACTTCCACGCTCAGTAATCCAAGGGTCTAGTGCCCAAATTCAGTGAGGTAGTTAAGGTACTTGACTTAACGGGGCTACTCACATAATTAAATTTGGCCGTGGGCTTAGGGAAGGGACTTGTTCAGGGTCACACGGGAGATCAGTAGCAGAGTAAGGAACACAGCGCAGGCCTCCTGACTCCCAGGCCAGAGCCCTATCCACTAGACCATGCTGCCTTTTGCTAAAGTATGGCAATAGCCCCAAAGTCGTTGATGTTAGAATGATAATAAAGAAGACTACTCTTTTGTCACTCCTCCTGGTCCATGCTATCTACCTCACAATTGCCCTAACCCAAACATAAGGTAGCTGCCTGCATTAACTGAGATCACTAGTCTCTGAGGGGCAAGGTTGGCTCTGAATGCTAGTTTAAGAGACACGTGCATTGAGGAAAAAGGCTCCACTGACCCGGTGTCAGATTGGCTGCAGCATCTACGCAATTCAAAGCATTTTGTAACTCTTCTCAGGTTTTTTTCATCATTGCATGATTTTTATGGGTGACCCCCTTCCTGGAAGGTGCGTCTACCTGGGAGAAGAGAGACACAATCAGCGATTGCTAGGTTCTAAAGGGGCATAATCATCATCTTGAAAAAATCACATTTCTGTGTGTATCCAATGTAACTCCTAAAATGATTACAGCTGAAAGACGTGTTGTTTACTTCTTGCATTCGACAGCACTTTGTGTCTAGTCCTTTCACTTTCCCCCAGAGTCAACATCTCCCTTGCTCAAAAAGCCTTTATTAAAAATATCATTTTACAAAAAAGAATGATTGGATTTAAAAAAAATCAAGTCTCTGGCTGCACCTCCTGTAAATAATACAAATCACATAACATAAATTATTTACAGAAGCCCGTAATCAGAAACTGGATTTAAAAAAAACCACACATTAGTTCCAAACAAATCAACTTGACCATGGCTCTTTAAACAGCGCGATTCATTTTAGTTTCACAGTTATGCAGAAACTAAACCTGTTTGTGCTTTTCACAGGCTTTATTTCACATACAAAAAATACATAGCCATGGGAAAACTACAGATGATTTGGCACAAAAGAAATTATGAATGCCATTTCCTGGCTAAAGCATTCTTGGCGCTGTAACAATGGGCTCTGAAGGTACTTGGAGTGCAGCCCTCTTTAACCTTATGTAAGAGCTTGTCTACATGTGAAAGTTGCTCTATTTTAACTTCAGGTGTGAAGTTTTAAATTGATTTAGTTTAACTGGAGCAAAAAGGTAAGTGGACATTCTTACATTGGTTTAAACCAGGCTCATTTTGGGAATAATTAGACTTAAACTAACCTGAAATAAGATGCTTTGGAACTGAAGTAACAGGGTCCACTCAGTGATTTGCACTGTCTGAACTAAACCAATTAAAAAATAATTTGAAGTTAAATTGGTGCAACTACTGCGTATAGACAAGGCCAAAGAGATTGACTTCATATCTGGCTGTGGATACAGAGAACACCTCTCCCTGCCACTTACTGGAGTAAATTGTCACTGATAAAAACAGACAATGGTGATTTTCCTCAGGCAGTCCCACGCCGAGGTTGGGAATGTGGGCAGAGAGGAAAGAACAGAACCAACAGTGGGAAAAAGAAGATTGGCAGTGGATGCCTGAGGCCCTCAGAAGAATGCAGGAGTTATGTACAATCTGGTCTGATTTTGACAAATGATCGTCCGTTGGGAATGAGTAAAGCCACATGGCGAAGGATTAGCTGAAGCAGAATATGCTTCTGCCTTTGCTGACTGTGAGCCTGAGTACGGCCAGTGCGGGTAGCAGCAGGGGAAGGGTGGTGACAGGATGATCCTGCGCTGGTGAGAGTGCTGCCATGTAGCCAGTGAGTGTTTCTGACTGAGGAGATTTCAGAGCCATTAGCGATTCTCTTTGAAAAGTTATGGAAGACAGGTGAGATAAGGGCAAATGTAGTGCCCACCTGTCATAAACATACAGCTATGGGTAGCATAAAATCCCTCCTTTACCTGTAAAGGGTTAAGAAGCTCAAATAACCGGGTTGGCACCTGACCAAAAGGACCAATGAGGGGAGAAGATACTTTCAAATCTGTGGGGGAAGGTTTTTGTTTTGTCTCTTTGTGTTGTTCTCTCTGGGTCAACGAGGAAGCAGGGCAGGGAAAATACATCTCCCAAAGCCAGACCTGAACTAACGGCCTCTAAGATTACAAATTGTAAGTAATAGGAAGGAAATGTGTTAGGTTATCTTTTGTTTTAGCTTGTGAATTTTCCCTATGTGAAGAGGGAGGTTTATTCCTGTTTTTTTGTTACTTTAAAGTTTTGCCTAGAGGGGAATCCTCTGTGTTATAAATTTTATTACCCTGTAAAATTACCTTCCATCCTGATTTTACAGAGGTGCTTCTTTTACTTTTTTCTTTATGATAAAGTTCAGCTTTTAAGAACCTGATTGGTTTTTAGTGTCCTAAAAACCCAAGGGCTGGTCTGTGCCCACTTTGTTAACCTATTTGGTTGGTATATTATTCTCAAGCCTCCCCAGGAAAGGGGGGAGAAGGGGCTTGGGTGGATATTTTGGGGAAACAGGAACTCCAAGTGGTTCTTTTCCTTGAATCTTTGTCTAACTCACTTGGTGGTGGCAGCAGTATTCATCCAAGGACAAGGAAGGATTTGTGCCTTGGGGAAGTTTTTAACCTAAACTGTTAGAAATAAGCTTAGGGGGTCTTTCATGCAGGTCCCCACATCTGTACCCCAGAGTTCAGAGTAGGGAGGGAAACCTGACACCACCTATAAAAAGGGGAATAAAGGCAACCCAGGGAATTACAGACCAGTCAGTTTAACTTCTGTACCCAGAAAAACAATGGAGCAAATAATTAAGCAATCCATTTGCAGACACCTGGAAGATAATAAGGTGATAAATAACAGTCAGCATGGATTTCTTGAGAACGAATCATGTCAAACCAACTTAATAGCTTTCTTTGACAGGGTAACAAGCCTTTTGGATGGGGGGGAGCGTTAGATGGGGTATATCTTGACTTTAGTAAGGCTTTTCGTACATGACCTTCTCATAAACAAACTAGGGAAATACACCCTAGATGGAGTTACGATATGGTGGGTGCATAACTGGTTGGAAAACCGTTCCCAGAGACTAGTTATTGGTGGTTCTCTCAAGCTGGAAGGGCATATCGAGTAGGGTCCCACAGGGATTCGTTCTGGGTCAGGTTCTGTTCAATATCTTCATCAATGATTTAGATAATGGCATACTGAGTACACTTATAAGTTTGCGGACAATACCAAGCTGGGAGGGGTTGCAAGTGCTTTGGAGAATTTGATTAAAATTATCTGGACAAACTGGAGAAATGGTCTGAGGTAAATAGGATGAAATTCAATAAGGACAAATGCAAAGTACTCCACTTAGGAAGGAACAATCAGTTGCACACATACAAAATGGGAAATGACTGCCTAGGAAGGAGAACTGCGGGAAGGGATCTGGGGGTCAGAGTGGATCACAAGCTAAATATGAGTCAACAGTGTAACCCTGTTGCAAAAAAAACAAACATCATTCTGGGATGTATTAGCAGAAGCGTTGTAAGCAAGACACGAGAAGTAATTCATCCGCTCTACTCCGCGCTGATTAGGCCTCAGCTGGAGTATTGTGTCCAGTTCCAGGCACCACATTTCAGGAAAAAATTGGACAAATTGGAGAAAGTCCAGAGAAAAGAAACAAAAAATATTAAAGGTTTAGAAAAGATGCCCTATGTGGAAAGATTGAAAAAATTGGGTTTGTTTAGTCTAGAGATGAGAAGACTGCGGGGAGGCGGGGAGAATTATAACAGTTTTCAAGTACATAAAAGGTTGTTACAAGGAGGAGGGAGAAAAATGGTTCTCGTTACCCTCTGAGGATAGGGCAAGAAGCAATGGGCTTAAATTGCAGCAAGGGCGGTTTAGGTTGGACATTAGGAAAAACTTCCTGTCAGGGTGGTTAAGCACGGGAATAAATTGCTTAGGGAGGTTGTGGAATCTCCATCATTGGAGATTTTTAAGAGCAGGTTAGACAAACACCTGTCAGGGATGGTCTAGATAATACTTAGTCCTGCCATGAGTGCAGGGGACTGGACTAGATGACCTCTCGAGGTCCAGTCCTAAAGATTCTGTGAGTCTAATAATATGATTCTGCCTAACTGCAGGAGTAGGGCTTGAAGCTGGGCCTACACATTTTCTGAACTTCTTCCACCATTGCACTGCTTGTGGGCACAGCCCTGGTGGGAGCACCGGGGTAGACTGCCAGCTAGTGTAGCATAGGTGAGGCTGAAGTGGAGAGCATATAGCGGAGGCCTCTCTGTTGAGATGAGAATTGCACTTCGGCTGTGCCTGTCTCCTCAGATCGACCCCTTCCCTGCCCCCCTCTTTTGTGAGTAAGGGAGCAGGTGTGCAGGGCGCTGAGGACTCTGCCAGGTCTTAACCCCTCTCACACCCACACACAGGCCAGCTGGACTACTAGAGCTGACCATTGGAGCTGGTCTCCATTCCACCCCCCACCTCCCAGAGGAAAGGACCCTAGAGGCAGAGAGGGAGGGCAGAAGGGGTGGGAGGCTACACCAAAGACTGACTGACCACTGGTCAGAACAGAGCACAGGGCACGGAAATTCATGCCAGCACATCCCTCTGGGGTTCTGGTGCACACAGGTCTCAGTTGTACACCCAGAACAACCTCCAACTGTGACCCTTCGGCCAGGTGACAATGGCAGCAACAAGGGCCTGGTTCAGTCAGTTTAAGGGCCCACGTCCACAATAAATAAAACAATGGCTCAAGCCCCCGTGCAGAGCCAAACTCCTACTTCTGCCTCTGGGGAACTAAAAGAGAACCTCCCTGGACCCCGATCAAGATGGTTCTTCCCTGTTCACCAGCACCCAGAGTCTTTGGGAACACAGAACCACACATCTCTTCAGCTAGAAGGAAAAGGAAAAAACAAACAAGAAACATGTGAGAACCACACTGCCAATATTTACATGCACCAGCACAAGCAAACCCCGTCAGTGAACAAGCAGAATGACCAACCCCAGGGCCAGGTAGGAATTGTCTGGTTTGTTGAGGTCCAGCACTCTTAGTGGCACAATAATCACCACCCACCGAAAAGCCAACTCACAGCTCTGAGTCATCTCCTCCAGTCCAGACACAGCCGCACCACCAGGTCCTGCTCCGATAAGCGGCTACCTGGCTGGTTCTGCACCACTGCTGCTGGTCCAGTTGAACCTTGCTACAAAAGCAGCTGTCAAGTGGACAGGAGGGCCTCACTGCACAGACAGCTGTGTATTACTGCTGCAGGTCCAATCACCTCCACCCTCTGAAGCCACCTGTCCATTACTGGTGGCCCACCCTCCCCGTCAGAATCATTCTACACAGGCTTCAGAACTGAACAGGACACTGGGCTAGCCTCTTTGCTCCCTGAGACAAGAGCTCCTGGTCTTTAAAGCAGACCTCTCTACTCTCTTTTGTTGAGTTTGAATCCCATTCCCAAACCAGGGTCCACTTCCTATAAAGTCAGGGTGACCCACTTACTCTGGATGTATCTTCCACAATTCCAATGCCCTTTCACAAATATATTCATAGTAACAATCTATTATTAGCTGTGCAATCGGAACACTGACAAATCCCAGCTAATGCAACAAAATACAGTGTGTGGAACTATGGGTAACCACCAGTATAATTCATGTCAATGGTTCTGGCCAGAGCTGGTTTTTCACTTCTTCCCTATAGAGGGAGCTGAGAGTTCCATCCCTCTAAGCCTTCTAGTTTTGAGGCTTACACAATTCTCTTATGTACCCTACTACAGGATCAAGGCTTGTGTTTCCCGCATCAGAGAAACTGGGAGATACTGGCCACAGAGAATGAAGACCCTGGAAGTCCTGAGCCAGGTTTATCCCTGGTGTAATTCTACTGAAGGCTTCCTGACTGCATCTTCGTAGGATCCACCCAGCACTAATTCTGGAAAAACCCAGTTTGTGAACAACTCTGTGTGATACAGCAGGACTGTGACTCAAAGCAGCAGCAAGGTCGTCAGGGAATTAATTCCTCTTCCATAGTGAGCAGTTCAACCTCTAAAAAGAACAGGAGTACTTGTGGCACCTTAGAGACTAACAAATTTGCATGGGGTGCTGCAGATGCTGATCTAGTCTCACTGGACTTAAAATGTTTCATCTGTATGCACCTTGCAAGTTCGTAGCTTCTTCGCCATACAGTCTGCACAAATCTCCTGAGCAGCCACGCTTCTGTCATGGAGAAATTCTGTCTCCACCTCTCACAGCAGAGACCAGGGCAAATATGTGTTGATGAAACAGTTATTTTAAACTGCTCAAAGACACAAATAATTTAACTGCACAACTTATTTGAGTTTTCATGGGTATTTGTTTAAATAAAAAAATTCCTGCAGGTTTTCCAGAAGTGTCCATAAAATCTGGGGAGGAGGGGAAAATTTCCATTACATCTGGCAACCTTCTGCACAGATTTCCAGTGGCCCATGCCAGCCGTTTTTTCAATTCTCTCTTACTACAGATTGCAGAGGGACCTACGAAGTATAGGAAGATTTGCACAAGATGTCCTGAAAATGTCAATGATCTCCCTGCAACTGTCTGGGTGGAAACCACCCGCACCCCCCAAGACATTGCATTTAAAATGCCCCTCATCTGGTCTAGCTCATCCAGTGTTAACTAGAAGTTATAACAAACAAACAAACAAAAAACTGGTCTAGCCATCCATGATCATATTGCATTAAAACACCCCCAACATGCTGTGCAGAACAAGGGGCCTGCAGGCCAGGAGGGAAGTGCATTTGCAGAGCTGCGTTGGGAGGCCCATAAATGGAGCAGCAGGAAGTTCTACTAGGCAGACATGAGGTGCCTTGGGACAGCTGGTGTCCCCAAACAGGAAGAGCAGGGATGCTGCAAAGGAGATGCACATGCAGAACTGGGCTGGGGGCTCGTTGGGACAGCAGGGGGCCATGACTGAGCTGTGCGAGGGGCCCAAGACTGGAACAGCACAGGGTGCTGCATGGCAGGGTTGATGTGCACTGACCCAACAGGAGGCTAGGATGGGCACAGCACTCAATTCAACAGGCCTCCAATGCATGCATCTAAGAGTTGGCAAAAAGTCGGCCTCATACAGTATTGGTGGGGGGAATTCCACAACTATTACCGTCTTCTACTGTCTAAGACTGGGCTCCATTTCTGTGCTGACCCAATTCAGTAGTCAGAGCAGGTGATTTTCTCTTCTTCATAACACTGACATTTTATCCTCAGCATTGCTCTGCCCTTCCAGTTGGATGTAATACATAGTAATAGCAAAGAATAAAGAACCTAGTCACAGCCATTAATAAAGCTGACATGATGCACAAAGATGACAATTTTAGTTTATACATTTTAAGATTTTGAGTTCTACATTCCCGAGTGCTTAGGCAGACATAAAGGGAAGAAATATTCACACACAACCTTAAAAGTGGATGTGACCAATGACCATACTATTCTATGAAACACCCAGGATTAGGGGATTATGACCATATATGGCACTCCAGATTGTTGGCTGCATCTTCCTACCTCTCTTGTAACGGAAGAGGCTAGTGGAATTTCTTACAAAAGGGTGATTAAGAAACACAAAATTCCCTGTATAAATGTCTGTCTAAATATTTGATGATGCATTAAAAAGACTTTACTTTCTGAAGGGCCTCATCCTGAGAGATTCTTCCAAAGACGTTAATGGGAATTGCAGAAATTTAGCATATCGCAGGATCATGCCCTCAATGCCCAAGATTTACTAAAACTCCAGGACAAATTAAAGTATTGAATTGTCTCTGTTCATGAGGATGACCATCTATCAACTGTGTGAGGCACTATATACCATGGGCCTCAGTTACACTCCTGAACCTCCATGGGCAGAACTTACCCCATGGTGAAATCACTTCCCCAAACTCTTATTTATAGATTAGAAGGTCTTCAGAGCTAGATCTGGAAAGAACCAGGGAACAAATTTGATGCTATTCTGGTGCTATTTAAACAGGGACAAGCTCTGATTCTGTCTCTCAGGCTTTAGCTAGTTTTCTCTCAATCCACTGAAGGATCTCATGGTTTAGGCTTACTTGTGGGGTTTCACCTCTCTGAAGCAGCCAGGTTGCTGAGAGCCCACTTCATTTCTCATCAGGCTCCTCTGAGATAGGAGGGACTTTCCAGAGGTCATAGAATCATCAGGGTTGGAAGGGACCTCAGAAGGTCATCTAGTCCAACCCCCTACTCAAAGCAGGACCGATCCCCAGACATTTTTTACCCCCGTTCCCTAAGTAGCCCCCTCAAGGATTGAACTCACAACTGTGGGTTTAGTAGGCCAATGCTCAAACCACTGAGCTATCCCTTCCCCCCGGAAATTCACAGCAGCGCTGCATTGCTTATTTTTTGCCATAAGCAAACCAGAACTGGGGCACTATAATAGAGAAGAGTGGAGGGTCAATGGGAAAATTCTTCTTGCACAGTCACTTAAGGCTTAGAACAGGAGATGGGGAGTCCAGAACATTCCTAATGTTGCCACCAAATTGCTCAATGACCTTGAGCAAGTCCCCTAGTCTCCATGTCCTTATCTACCTGATGTAGAAGCTTAATTACTTAATGTTTGTCAAGCACTTTGAGATCCTCAGCTGAAAGGTGCTATGCTAGTGGCCACAGCGCTGTTCAGGGCTCACAGAGGAAGCCGAAGGAATCCTGTCAAGTAATGGCCAATCTGCACATCTGGGAAATGTGGTGTTTCTGGGTCTAACCAAATGCAGGCCTGTTACTATGCATTGTTGCTATGTCAGCACTGGACACACAGAATACACAAATATTCCCAGCTGGTCTGCACTATCTCACTCGCTTGACAGATTTCATTACAGCACTTGGTGAGAATTCAGTCTCTCTTCATTTTTCTCCCATCATCTCATGGTCCAATTATTTCCTAGTTACAGATAGATGAAACTAGACATTCCTGCAGTTTATATATACAAATACACTCAGCACCCTAAATATCTGAAACGGTATCACATTTCCCCCCACTGCTGTGTTAGAGAGACACTGTCAAGATGTTTCCTCCCAAATATTCCCCATCTCTGTGACAAACACTGATTTGCCCAAGAGCTTAGGGGAGCGACAGAACCAACACAGCCCCTCCAACCACGAAAGGGGAGAGGCCATGCTTGATTTAGTCCTAAGTGAAGCACAGGGTCTGGTCCAAGAGGTGACTGTAGCTGAACTGCTCAGTAATAGTGCCCATAATGGAATTCAGTTGAACATCCTCACAGGAGGGATAATACCAAAAAACAACCAAACAAACAACCCCACCACGGTGAGACTTAGCTTTAAAAAAGGGAATGGCACAAAAATGAGGACACTTGTTAGCTGGAGATTAAAAGGAGCTGTCACAAGGGTTAGTGCCTGCGAGCAGCCTGGGGACTATTAGAAACACCATAAGAGAGGCTCACACGAAATGTAAATCAGAAAAGACAATAAGGGGACCACGGTGGCTGAACAGCAGAATGATGGAGGCCGGTAGAGGGGAAAAAGGCATCTTTTAAAATTTGGAAGTCAGATCCTCGTGAGAATAAGAGGAAGGAGCACAACCTTGGTAGGTTAAGTGTAAATGTATAATAAGGTAGGCCCAGAAAGAATCTGAGAAGCAATTTGCTAAAGATGCAAAATCCAACAGTAAGAAATGTTGTAAGTACATCTGAAGCAGGAAGCCTGCCCAACAGGCAGTAGGGCCACTAGACGACCAAGGTGGTAAAGGAGCACTCAGGGAACACAAGGTCGTTGCAGAGAAGCTAAATGAATTCTTTGCATCAGTCTTCACTGCAGAGGATGTGAGGGCGATACTCACACCTGAGCTATTCTTTCTGGGTGACAAATCTAAAACACTGTCCCACACTGAGGTGTCAACAGAGGGTTTTAGAACAAATGGATAAATTAAACAGTAATAAGGCACCAGGACCAGATGGTATTCACCCAAGAGTCCCGAAGGAACTCAGGTATGAAATTATGGAACTCCTATTGCTGAACTCAGCTTCTCTAGCACATGACTGGAGGGTAGCTAATACAACACAAATTTTTAAGAAGGGCTCCAGAGGTGATCCTGCCAATTACAGGGTGGTAAGCCTGACTTCAGTACTGGACAAATTGGTAGAAACTATAGAAAAGAACAGACTTATCACACAGATAAACACCATTTGTTGGGGAAGAGTCTACATGGCTTTTGTAAAGGGAAGTCATAGCTCACCAATCTATTAGAATTCTCTGAAGGTACCAACAAGCATGTGGATAAGGGTGATTCCCGTCAATATAGGGTACTTGGACTTTCAGAAAGCCTTGAACAAGGTCCTTCACCAAAGGCTCTTAAATAAACTAAGCAGCCATGGGATAACAGAGAAGGTCCTCTCATGGATCAGTAACTGGTTAAAAACAGGGAACAAATGGTAGGAATAAATGGCCAGTTTTCTCAATGGAGAGTGGTAAACACTGGGGTCTCCCAGAGACCTATACTGGGAGCAGTGCTGTCCAACATATTCATTAATTATCAGGAAAAGGGAGTGACAAGTGAAGTGGCAAAGTTTGCAGATGATGCAAAATTATTCAAGATAGTAAATCCAAATCCGACTGTGAAGAGGGGAGCTCACAAAACTAGGTGATGGGCAACAAAATGGCAGATGAAATTCAACATTGACAAGTGCAAAGTATTTCACATTAAAAAAAATAATTCCAAGTACACATATATAATGGTGTCAAGTATCAGAGGGGTAGCCGTGTTAGTCTGAATCTGTAAAAAGCAACAGAGGGTCCTGTGGCACCTTTAAGACTAACATATATAATGGTGGGGTCTAAATTAGCTGTTACCACTCAAAAAGGGATCTTGGAGTCACCATGGACAGTTCTCTGAAAGCGTCCAAGGTGGTCAAAGAGCTAACAATATCAGGCGCTATTAGGAAAAGGATAGACTGTAAGACAGAAAATATTATAATGTCACTATATAAATCCATGGTACGCTCTCACCTTGAATACTGTGTCCGGTTTCTGGTCGCTCCATCCCTCAAAAAGGATAGTGAAACTGGAAAAGTTTCACAGAAGAGCAACAAAGATGATCAAGGGTATCAAGACTTCCATAGGAGGAGAGACTAAAAAGATGAGGGCTGTTCATCTTAGAAAAGAGATGACTAAGGGGGATATGAAAGAGGTCTATAAAATCATGAATAGTATGGAAAAGTGAATAGAGAAGTGTTTGACACCCGTTCCCACAATACAAATACCAGGGGTCACCCAATGAAATTAACAGGCTTCAGATTTAATATACACAAAAGGAGTACCTTTTTCCACAATGCACAGTTAACCTGTGGAACTTATGACAGCTCTTATGATCTTATGCTCTAAAAACAGCCAGCAAAGACTCATCCCATGCCTCAAGTCCCACAATCCTTTGAAGTCACAAGTGGATGGGAGGTGCAGGATGATTTCTTTGGCCACACTGTGGGCCTCTGAGCAAAAGAATCTGAGACCGGCTACCTTACATTATTAAGACAAACTATTTTAAAATATTCAATCATTTGCACCAACCCCCTACTTCTCACAAGGACCATTTGCTTGGGATGCTGCAAAGCAAGACTGTTAGTGAGTGTTAAGTGCTTTGAAATCTTCACTCTTCTATCCAAAACGCTCTTTTCTGGGGGACGGGGGGAAATGTGGGTTAAAGCAGAGAAGTTGCTTCCTAAGCGCTGTGATTGTTTCAAGCCTGAATGATGCCACAGAGGGAAGAATAGAAGAGCTTAGGAAGGGGCCTCGGGCACAGAAACTTGTTACTAAGGGTGGGAAATTCAACAGCACTGAGCGTTGGTCAGCAGCGCTAATGGGAGCAGAGTTTGGCGAATACGGAGTGCGGTTGAAAATCCCACTGTAAGTGGCTAAAATTGGTGACACCATCAGCTCGTCTTGCCCATTCACAAACTGCTGGTTTCTTTCTTTTTTAATCTCTGGTCTACAAGAAAAAGCTAGCCCAAGTGCGAAAAGCAGCAGGATGAGGGAAGGGAAAGGCAAGATTCACCAAACAGGTGCAGAATGCTGAGAAATAAATCAGGTGCTGATCCAGCCTGGAACCTCCATAAACTCTCTCTCTCACACACACAGGCACCCAGCTCAGAAATAACCAGATCCAGGCTGCACTAAGGCCTTGGCCTCTGTTCCTTAGTTATCGGCGGAAAAATACCCACTGACTCAATGTAACCACAGCCCCAAAAAGCAAAGGGTCAGTCACCGTGAAAATGTATCACTCACAATATAGCAGATTTCAACAGGCTTCTCCATAGAAAGGCAAACTGTATAGGCAGCTAGGTGTTGTAGTCAAGGGGTGGTGTATAGCACTTCCCATAAACGCAAAGGCCAGGAGAACGAGCACCTGCTAATTGATGAAAAAGTAATAAATGTCTTAGCCGCCCAGGGTATAAGGCATTGTGAATGCTGCCGCCACAATCATTGTGACAGGGATGCCAATGGAATTGAGCTTCGGGGACAAAAGCAGGGACATACATTTGCCTCCCCACAGCTTTCTCGTCATGCAGGGCACGACCTGCGAAGCACACACCCGCCCAGGAGTGGGAGGGGAAGATCGAGGTCTGTGCAGTTGGTCTCTGTTGCAAGAGCACCATCTAGTGCACCCAGGAAGGACGCCCACAGTTCAGACAGAGAAATGGCAAGAAATGCAAGATGATTAAGTAGCTTGATTTTTTTTGCTCCACTCAAAGGCTTTTGGCCTGGTAGACAAGATGAGACGCAGGCTCTCAGGATTGCCAACTGCTTGAGCATTAAAATACAGGAGTGTTCTGATTAACAATCCTGAATAACTTTGAGACAGCAAACACTAGGCACCTTAATCTGCAGTGTAAGGCCTCGTCTACACACTCACTTGCAACACTTTAATTAAACCAGTTTAGTTAAACCAGTGCAAACCCTTATGTGGAAACTCTTGTTTTGGTTTGAGGTCACATCTACGTTGCAGGTGTTATCGGGGCAGAGCTACGGGGCTGTAACTATTCTGCTGGAGCCCCCTAGTGTAGATGCTTCCAACAGTGACCGAACGGGTGTGTCCATTGCAGTAGGAACTCCACCTCCCTAAGCAATGGTAGCTAGGCCGACAGAAGCATTCTTCCGTTGACCCAGCTGTGTCTACACTGGGGGTGAGGTCAGCATAGCTACATCGCTCAGGGGGGTGGATTTTTTGACCTAGCGATGTCGACCTAACTGTTAAGCACAGAGCAGGCCTAAGAGTTATGTAACCGGTAGCTTAAACTTCTTCCTAAGCAGCTTAAACTAAACTGAAACAAGCTTGGTTCAAACCGAAATAAGAACATCCACACGGCCTTTTGCACCAGTTTCACTACATCGGTTTAAAACCATACCTTCTCTGACTGTCCAAACCAGTGCAACTCCACCTGTAGACAAGCACTGAGAGGAATGCTACGGGGGAGGAATAGCTCAGTGGTTTGAGCATTAGCTTGCTAAACCCAGGGTTGTGAGTTCAATCCTTGAGGGGGGCCACTTAGGGATCTGGGGCAAAAATCAGTACTTGGTCTTGCTAATGAAGGCAGGGGGCTGGACTCAATGACCTTTCAGGGTCCCTTCCAGTTCTATGAGATAGGTATATCTCCATATATTTATATTTATTTAAGCTACTGCAAATTCCAAGGAGGGGGAGTTGGCAAGATACAATAACTTATTCTACCTTAAAATTTTCCCCTCCTGATGCTGGTAGTTATCTTAGCCTCCTGCCTCCCCCAAACAAGAGCTGCAACTAGTGAGATGTGGGTTGTTTTACAAATCCCCAAGGCTAAGTTTGGGTGGTATTGCACAATGCTCCATGCTGCCTAGCTGCCCTGCTTTTGTAAGCAGACCAGGTACTGAAATAGATAATAAAATTGATTCAGGGAGCAGGAGCCTTGTATGTTTCATTATCTTTTCTGTTCTGCAGAACAGCACAGACAGTGGAAAGACAGTGCAGTATGAATGAATGCGGCTGTGTATTCCCACACCGCTGACGTCTAACTTCAGTCCGACTTGCCTTGACAACGTTTTTTAAACAGGTTTATGTTACACCGTTAAAATCAAGTTCTGTTGAGTTGAAATGTCCACGTAAGGGACATGCTGTGCTCCTTCGGAGGATCTGCAAGAATAAAAACATCTAATAAAGCATTAGTCCAACTGCTAAAGTGCTTCCTTTTGTGCGTGGGTTGTACCCACAAATACTAGCCGGGGTCTTGGGGTTGTAAATACTGCATGATGGACCAGTTGTGCTGCGTGTCAAGTCCTATTTCTATCTCCCTATTTCTATCACTCCTACACAACAGAACTGCTTTAATCTCTTTACAGGAAGTGAGATAGCATTCCACTGGGTTGGATTAGTCAGCCCTGTATATCTCTGACAGAGAATGCTTCATATAAACCTGTAGAGAAGGGGTTCATGAAGTGCTTTTCCAGGACATGTGCAGGAAGGAATAATCATGGGCTTATGGTTAAAACAAAGGCCTGAGAGTCTTCAGTCATGGGTTCAACCCCAAGTTTGGCCACCCACTTGCAGTGCCCCTGAGCCTCAGTCTTCCCATCTGCAAAATGGGGAGAATACCTCCCACGCAGGGGTGTTGTGCAGGTTGTTTTAAATACACCTGGAGATCTGAGGATGGGAGATGCAACAGAACTCCATTGTATTGCTACCACTATGTACCACAGATGAGTTGGTATTGTATTGTAATGTCCTATTTCAAAAGATGGGTCAGTTATGCAACCTACTGAACACCAGTAAGGTCGTATCTTCCCCAGGATATCGGGCAATGTCCTTCCACATGCCTGCAGAATAAAAATCTCTAGGTATGACAGAGGGAAGGAAGGGGAGGAATTTTTCACTATTGATGGCCTGCGACAATGTTGTTCTCTGGACTGTGGGTACATGAAAAACAGCCAGTGTATTTCTGGATGTCACAGGGTTCACTCACCACTTCGGCACCTCCTGCTGGCCTTCACAGGGATTAGCTCTGCTAGCCGGTGTGCCCTCTTCTGGTGGTGCCTCGCCCCTCATTGGCTGCACCTGCAGACCCACCTCAGTGCAAGTACTGCAGCATCCTCTTCCTGACTCAACCTTCTGGCCACGTCACTGTTCGTGTTTATCTCAGTTCTAAAGTGTTGCAGTGGCGAGTGGGGGGGGGGGGCCTGGGCACACCCACTACTCCGGGTCTCGGCCTAGGGACCCTGTAGCTATCAGCCTCCCGCTGCTTCTCCTTAACTTCTCACCAGTGCTGCTTCAAATTCCCTGGCCCATTTCCCCACAGCCTCAGCACCTTCTTCACCCTCTTCCCAGGGCCTTGAGCCTGCAAGTCCTAGCAGCCAGCCAGGAGTGCTCTCTAGCTCCCATGGTCCCTGATAGCAGCTGCCCTGTCTGAGGCGCTACCCTCCTGCAGCCCTCTAGGAACCCAGTCCTCTCCCTTGGGCTCCTTGCAGTAATGGAAATACTCTGTCCTGAAACTCCCTTTTATATGGACCTGCTAGGCCCTGATTGGCTGTTCTTCACAGCCCCTCTCCTATTGGCTGCTCCCTGCACAGCCTGTCTAGGCTGCTTTTAACCCCTTCTCTGCCAGTGTGGGGTGGACGCCTCATCACACTGCATGCAAATTTAGCAATAGGCGGTCAATGAAGATTTATGAATGGCACAGGGCTACAGAGAATAAGGGATTTTCAGCCACTCAAAACTCCAGAGTTAGGTGCTCATCTCACTTTGGAAATGAGAACAACCCCCAAATTACATCTCTGAAATTTCCATAACATCTGTCATGCTGAAGGACCTCTGAGGCCTTAAACAGAAAACAGGAACCACTTCATCCAAGCCCAAGCCACCTCAGCTGGGGAACACGATGGCTGCTCCAACAACACACGGCTCCACAAAACCAGGTAGGACACAAAGTGGGAGAGGAGCGTGGTATCAAAATGCAGCTGCAAGGGGGAAATCTGGGTGAGCAGAATGTAATTAGAATTCAACCAGGATCCAGGGGCTAACATCTGAGTGGGGTCTTCAGAACCCACAGGTGGTCAGCCCCTTTGTCTTATGTTGTCTCCTACAGCAACACCTCCAGCAGCACCATGACTCCTAACTATACGGTAGGACCCTGATTGATTCAGTGCAGTCTACAGAGGTACTACCTAATGACAACACCACCACAACTTCCAGCTGTTTCTGAGTGTTGCAATGGCCACTTACCATATGACCAGTATTGTCCCATTGTTCCCTTGTGTTGTCTGTGGTATTCACCTACTGCCTCTGATCTTAGACAAAGATTGTCAACTCTTCCAGGCAAAGATGGTCTTTTTGTTCTGGGTTTGTGCAGCACCTAACACAAAGGGCCCTGGGTCGTGGATGCTACTGCAAGAATTACAAGCAATAATATCACCAGCCATTTCCCACCCTGCTTACCTTCCACACTCCAAAGTTGTATTGATGTTGGGACAGTCAAGTTGTGAACATCTTTTAATATTCCAACCTACTGCTCCAAATAAAATAGTTCTAATTGGAAGAAACCACACGCTATGCAATGTCAGTGATTTGCAGCAGTGGCTGATCACTTCTCCATTTATCACACGGCTGTGAAAAATTCTTTTAACAATGCAAAAATGTCATGTCTCTGTTACATTTGTTATAGGTTTTTATTTCCCTGTGAATTAAAGAAACACTACAGACTTATTCAAGAAAAAAAGAACTTTTTATAGGCCTAGGATCCTTCTTTCACAGTACAATGCAACAGTAAAAAATTTAGTCAGCGTAAACAGAAGGTGCAATACTGATCATCAACTATCACAAGCCAACTGCACAAACACCACAACTACTGAAGTTAATGCCATTACTGGACAATTCAACAATACTAGAAGAAATCAAAACTTGATCAACAGTGCTTTTTCATGTGCAAAACCCAAGTCAATTCAATTTACAGATGAGAGGATTCCCAAGGGGTGACATCTCTAAATCTTTATAAAAGCATTGTAAAATTGTGTATCTGGGGCTGTTTTACATATTTGGCAAAAGATCTACAGGCTTGAATGCCAGGGGTGCTAAGCATTCACCACTTCCTTTGAAGTAAGTGGAAACTGTAGGTTCTCAACACCACTGAAGATCAAGCCCTCTGTATTCTCCACTACAACAGGATAAAGGAAATAGTTTACTGTTAGTTTGAGCTGTTTCTGTAAAGTCACTCCTGAATCTCAGCTTTGATTGATTCACTCATTCCGTTTTTATTTTTAAAGCAGTCCTTATATTATGTTTAACGCACAATATAATTCCTGACTACACAAAAATATACACACTGGAATATTTCTCTAAAATACTTCAATAATCAATTAAAATGTTAATTGACATCAAAAGCCTAGGACTGTAGTAATGCGTTGGCAATTCAAATACTGTAGCTAATGTATTAAAGTTGGAGAGAGAAACACATTAACAACAGTTAATTAATAGGAGTTAATTCCGGCCTTGTGATGATACCTGGAATTGCCAGGTGAGTCTTGATTTCTCACAGGGTTTTAGGCTATAGAGGCCATGCATGCAGGCCCGAACTCCAAAATCAAAGGCCTTGTCTAGGGTAGGATTTAAGGTACGACAGTAGCATATATTAGCTAACGCCTTCTTCCTAACGTGTTTTAAAAGTTGAGCATTGCCTAGTTTTGAACTCGACCAGTTCCAAACATAAAGGCTGCGTGCAAACACCACACCTTTCGTCCTAGGCTAGACAAAACCAGTGAGGCTTTTGCCACTGCTTCCAAGAAGTACCAGATGAGGCCCTAGCTGCTAGGGACACTTCAGCACACTCAATGCAAAGTGGGTGAGGTAATATCTTTGATTGGACCAGCTTCTGAGCTTACACAGAGCTCTTCTTGAGACCTGTGTAACCTCAAAAGCTTGTCTCTTTCACCAAGAGAAGTTAGCCCAATCAAAGATATTATCTAACCCACCGTCTCTCTTTCTCTCTCATAAGCGGGACCAACACAGCTATAACGACACTGCAAACCGTTTTCAGGAATTGTCGCTTAGGAATGTCTACGCAGCATCTGGGAGGGTGCTTCCCCATGCAGGTAGACAGACACATGCTAGCTCGCCTAGAATAGTAGAGTGGCTGCAGCGGCACAAACTGGTAGTACTGAAGAGTCGGGCAGAATTGGACGGGGATAGCTAGCTGGAGCCATCACGGCCACACTGCTATTTTAGCGTGTTAGCTTGAACAGAGCTAGTGCATTTGTCTACCTGCATTGGGAAGCACCCTCGAAGCCGCAGTCTAGACGTACCCTTATAGGAATTCTGACTGGGATCGGAGTGATTGGGTATTTCCCCACTGAAACTACTAAGTGGGCAAAGCTGGGGGTCTCCAGTGCTCTGATAGCAGTGGAGCCTGCCGGGGAGAGATTGGGAAGCAATCTCAAATTGCTTTGAATAGCTAGTAACTGAAGAAATCAGATGATGCACTCTTATCAGAGGCATATCTGAACAACTATAGCTGCGTTTTCCACATTCTATGGGATCAGCTTGGATCTTTGTAAATTGAATTCACAGGCACCCAGCTTACAGAGGAAAAAACAGGAGGTAGTTATTTAACCTACCTCTTTTTAAAAAGGCAAAATAAAAAAATATTTGCTGTATAATGGTGCGGCAGCCAAAAATCAACACATTAACTTTTTTCTCTCTTTTTTCTTTTTTTAAACACATGAAGTTAAGATACAGACATAATATAAAATTCACACTGCATGGAAACCCTGCATAGCAGGGAACAAACTGGCTAGCACTAAACAACAAATGGGTATGTTAACAGCTAAAACTGCCATTTACTGGGTGCAATGAAGATTCTTATTTCCTAAAATGTAAACGCAGAATGTACAGAGTTCTAGAGGAGTCCTATAGAAAAAAAACTGTACATTTTGCTTGAAAAGGAAAAAAAAATTCTTGGGGATATTTTAACTGCAAAATATTAGTTCCACTTCGGTAATTTTAAGGCAATGTTATTTAGACCTGAGAAAATGAAGAAAGGTCATTTTATTTTCTGAACTATAAATATACACTCAGTCAAAGTCTAAATATTTCCTTGTTTCTCCTCCCCTTTGCATGAATGTCCCACTCCACAACAGTGGTGGGGGGTAAACATCCAAAGAAAACTGTAATGAGGTCTCAGGTCCTGATCTGAGAGGTGTAGAGTACTCTCAATTCCAAGCAAAGTCACTGGGAGCTGGGAGTGCTCAGACATCTCTTAGGATCAGGTCCCGCGCTACCTTGAGGAAGTGCGTTCTTGTTTTAACAGAGTGAGTCAGTGCTAACTCTGAAATCAGTAGCGTGTGTATTTGTGACTGTGAAAGGACTGGCTGATTGTGTGGCTAAAAATAAATTAAAATTATACACAGTTACGTTCTAGGCTGGAACTTTTTTCTTGGGGAAAGCAAGAAATAAGAGTTCTCAGCTTCGTAAATTTTCACTGCACCTTTAGCCATTCCCATCATTGAAGAATAAATCCCAGTACTCTAATGTGAAATAGCAAATTGTTCTGTGCTCTTCCTTGGAAAAATGTAAAAACATGGAAACTCACAAACATTTATTATAAACAGTAAGAGACATGAAAATGAATCAGGGAGGAGATTATAGTAATTCCTTAGCATGCAGTGTATCAAACAAAGTGCAACAATTTCAACTAGACAGGAGTACGGACGACTCCCTTTCAGTACCACCTCATTTTCTAAATACCTCTGAAGAAATCTGCATGTACAGTTTCAATCTACAACCTTTACACTTCCTGTTTGGATAGGTGTGACTCCGTGGTATAGCATGGAACTGCAGTAGACTTGTACGTTTATTTAGTTTCCTCAATGACTAATTAGTAAAAGAGCTTCAATCGCATGAGACATGGCCCCTTCCCAAAATTCAGAACTCAATCACCTGTTAAAAATGTGTTTGTTATCTCTAGAAAAGCTGTTTAAGCCACACCTGAAATGCAAACTCACCAACTACAGAGCCTGTGCAACAAGCCTGATGCAGCTTGTGTGTGATCAATTCTTTCCCTCAAATACTACAGCAAAACACAAACTGACGCTCTGGGTCCCATACATCATGGTGACCCACCCTGGACCAGAGGAAGGCTGGGAATGGCTTCTGCTTATTCCCCATTATCTAAACAGTGGCTTAGTAGAGTAGGTGAGTCACTTCAGAGCATAATGCTCCCTTTCCTTCCCAGGAGCAAAGCATTCTGAGTCAATGATGCCTTACAGCTCCTCCTGGCCTGGATAAATGGGGACCCCAGCTCAGATTCAAATACAGCAGTGCAGAGTATGGCTGGCTGCTAGACCATCAGGCCAATCTTTGAGCAGAGATTTTGCCAATATTATAATGTGAGTATTTGACAATCAGAGATATGAGAGACCAAAACAGTCATCATGTGACTAATAAGCAATTTACATCTTTAGCTGACACCTCCCTAACAACTCTAGGTAGGGCAAAGCAAAGGCAACATTTCATTTGTCATTCCGGTCTGTGTCAAGCTGAATTCTGAGTGCTAACAACAGAGAAATCAGCCACTTTCCCTACCTAGCTGGGACCTAAGGCCATACATCACACCACTTGAAAAGAAGTCCACCATGTGCAAAAGATTATTATGCTAAAAACTAGTTTCTTTCTACACAGTGCAGACAGCCTGGTTTTCAACTTAAGAAACTGCCGCTTGCTCTTCACAAGCCATCTTGTAGAGAATATTTATATTCTTCTGACACCATATAAATAATATTTATACAGCTTAGACATTCTGAGACATGCATTAGATTTTAGGTAGTACATATTTCTTCGTGATCACATATGCAGATATTATTGTCAATTAAATTGAGCAACGTCAATCTTACGCTGGGCCATGTCTTGCACTATCTACCAAACTCGACGGAGGCTCGGAATCATCCATGGGAAGGACCAGGCGTGTTCCCCGTATTACAAGTTCATGGTCCCCAAATGCCAGCTCCCGATCCAAAGCATCTTCAGAACTGTTTCCCACAATCCTCCTCGACGTGCCACCGGATGTGATAGAATCTGCGTTCACAGTAGAATCCCCGTATGTCAAACTGATGTCTCCGTCATTCAAAATAAGGTCAGAATCATCATCCTTCAGCTGCTCTTGATTCTGAATGATAAACAGAATCAAGACTTTATTTGCTTATCGGTTTCTTATACATACAGCTAGAATTGGTCCCAAAGTCTGAGAACAACCAACAACAGACGAGAAGCAGTATCCAGTGATGGATTCACCTTCACATCTCTGACCACAAAGTCCTGCCCTCAAAGACTTCCTCAATCCAAAGACACAGGCATAAGATATTAGCTTAACCGAGTGAGGACAAGAAGGGCTTTCATGTCAATGTTTCTTCTGAGCTGTCACTTCTCACTAAACTCTTGGTAGGGACAGAGTCCATCATAAGAAGCTATCATGTACAACAGTTCACAAATGACCAGATGCATTATGGGTACTAAGAACTGCTGTTGTCAGGATTCTATAAACAGTTTGACCCTGACTGGCTATTTTCTGGTTTCTAATTCAATCCATCCACTGTGGTAAATGTCATGATCACCGCGTGGTATGGAAGACACAACCACCTCCAAGGCCATGGTCACTTTGTGACCAATTATTTTCAGCTGTGAAGGCAAAATGCACAAAGAAGGTACTTCATCTGCCAGACTAAGCATCTGACTTTCCATAAAGCTCCCAGCATCAGCTGTTTCATGGAGCAGGAGTCCCAAGATAGTTCCCAACAGTGACCTATGTGTTGGCAACACATTGTTGAAGAGAAAAAGCTGATGAATAAATACTTTTACTATATTCTATAACTTTAGATAACAGATGAAAAAACCCAAAACACTGGACTTAAGGAATCAGGGTACATCCTCCAGAAAGTGGACAGAAAGATAAATACATCCGATTCACACAACACTGGGGTAGAAAGAACACATTTGGCAGACTAGTACTAGACTTACTTCATAAGCCTGAGGACTCGTCAAGCATCTGGCAACAGGTCCGCAGCAACTAGGCAGTGTCGTTGTGAGAGGAGGGCCACTGTGCGTTAACAGAGGCTTCAGATAGCTGTGGGGTGTGTTAAGGCAGAGATGGAGCAAGGCTGTATTTATAAATCAAAGCACACAATGCCATGGGGCAGAAATACGAAGCTGAGACAGGGCACAAAATTTAAACATTTCTGTTGATTAGGGAGCCAAGAAAGAACACAGCATCAAGCAGCCCTGCTGAGAGCACCGCATCAAGCAACAGAGGTAAGTCAGTCAAGTCTATGCCTGACCCTTTGCGTAGCTGCTGATTCTGCTATTTGCTGTGTGCATCCCTTCGCACACGCTATCGCTGTTCTTTGGCAAGCGTCTCCGGCAGACTGTCTCAGGGCGAAATGTCACTTCATCTTCTATTTTCTGGGTGTGTTTAAGGGCAAACAGCAAAGGTTTGGGGTGGGATTTTCAAGAGTGCCTAAGGCATTGTCTTCTCTAGGAAAGGAGGGGCATTCTTCTCTCGTGTTAGCTACTGCATGGAACTAACAAGAGGTAAAATAGTGAAGACGAGGCGGTTAGCAGTTTGCACACAAGTTAGCAGGCCAAGGCAAACCCTGGGCTCTCCCAGTCTTTACCTCAGCCTCCTAACTCGTGTGCTAACTACGAACCGCCCTGGCTTCACTAGGATTTCCTCTCGAGCCAGTTCCTGCACATTAGCTAACGTCAGGTGAGAACACATCTTTTTTTCCTAATGAAGATGTGCCCTGTGTGACTGAAGGAGCATAAGTTCCAATGACTTTTAGTGGGACTTGCGCTTCTAAGTTACTTTGGAAAATCCCATCACTGGGTTAGCAAAAGTGTTGAAGAGACTCAAACCATGACCGGATTCCAAATCTAGTTCCGCATCCACATGCCGGAGCTTGCGCCCAGCTGTTTGCCCCTGCATGATGCATTCGCTTCCTTCCTACATGCTAGTCAGTGGTTTTCCCCCGGAAAAAACGCTGCAGCTGCTATTGGCACAGGCAGCACAGAGACCTGCTAATGCTCAGCAGAACAAGCTCAATGTTGAAACCATTTTGTTTCCGAGAGGCTTATGTCGCCTCTTTATTTAAAAAAAGCCTTCTTCCCACTTCCTGCATTAAAGAATACAGAGCATTTTACAAGGACTATGGTGCTTCAACTAAAATACAGCAACCAGTTCCAAACATACATTGTAAAGGAGGAAATCTAGATATTTGGGACCATCCAAATGAAAGACACAAGGAAACACGATTGCAACCAAATGAACGGGGAAACCAGCGTAATGAACATACCAGACCACAGTCCCAGTTAAACACCCTTTTCTAGAAAGGGCAACACCACCACTTTTCCAGCAGACAGCACCTTTCATAAGAGCCTGGCAAATCACTTCACTATTAGTTCATTGCGATGCATTAGGACAAACGAGACAGCCACAGCGAAAATTCAGAATGTTTTCACAGGACAGGAAAGGGCTGAGAAAAGCCTCAGAACTTATTACTGGACTCTTGCCACAAGAACCACACACACACGGAACTTAAATAATTCCATATCGTGATCCTTATTGTGAGCCTGGCTTTGAGCCAAGCCATTCATATAAAACTGTGGGTGGTAAGAGTTGGATAAATTCTCACAGGTGCAGACATTATAAGAAGTAAAGAAGAACAATGGATCAGTTAACGCTGGCTACTCCACTCCCAGGGGACAAAGCATGCGCTGAGTTAACAGGGTTACTCAGATGGGCCAGATTTTGGCTCTTATGTGTTCTTATTTCCATGAAGGATACTTGTGATCAAAGTTGTACCACAGCCTGAACAGCCAGGCACTTTCCGCTTTTGTACTCCTCCTTTCACTTTCCGGGACACCCTGCAACAAGAGTCATAAGTTAAACGATGACTGCACAATGCAATTCTCTTTCTCTAGGAACAGGATCGGCATGAAAACCCATTGTTCTGATGATATGTGTAAGTCGAGGAAGAGGGGTTCTCCAGCTTTTTCATACAGAATAATGAATTAAGGTGCTAACACACACATCTTCTTCTTTTGGCAATAGTGTAACATCCTTATGGTGCCTTCAGCAATTGCTTACATGGCAATTAATACTAGTGAGGTATTTCATCTGAAGCTTCTTTTAGCACAGTTTAGCAAGCAGAAATAAGAAGGTGCAGCCTGTACCATGTGACCAGCCAAAAAATCTTTGCAAAAGAAGTGTTAGTACTGCTCAACCTCAGAAACCACTTCCTTCTACCACCTTTCCAGCGCAAACCCTCACTCCTGCGACTGTTTAAAGTGGAATTACACATCATGCCCAATAGAAGTGGAAGTGGGGGTGGGATAGCTTAGCTCAGCTCAGCTCAGCGGTTTGAGCATTGGCCTGCTAAACCCAGGGTTGTGAGTTCAATCCTTGAGGGGGCCATTTAGGGGTTTGGGGCAAAAATCTGTCTGGGGATTGGTCCTGCTTTGAGCAGGAGGTTGGACTAGATGACCTCCTGAGGTCCATTCCAATCCTGATATTCTATGACTTCCCTTCCCCCTTGTCTAATGTTATTTGTCCCTATAACAGAGCCAACTTGTTGGGGCAGAGGCTATGTTTTTTAATGCCCACCAGTGCAGTGTGCTACTTTTGAAAAATCAAGAAGCTGAACAAAGAAAATGTCTGATCCATTGCAGTGTTTGCTACTCAAATGATATTTCTTAAAGAAGAGATTTTTATATGCAGATGCTTCACATGGATTCACTGTTTTTGCCATTTGAACAACAATATTTTTCTTCAATCAAATATTTCATAGAAGTTTGGCTTGCAGACTGATGGGTCTGGGCTCCTCCTAACAGTATCTTAGTAATCACAGAGAGCAGAATACCCCCCTACAGATGTTGTTGTGCATGGGATCCTCGCAAGCAGAACCCCAGTGATTTCAGTGAGAACTCCAAATACAGAGCAGCTCAGGCCCTAACAGTGCAGGTGTCACACCCACTTTAATAATTCTGATGGGGCATTGCATGAGTCTTCATCTTAGAGCTGTAAGTATTTCCTGTTTTACAAAATAAACAAATGCAGTAAGGCAACAGAGGTGCGAACAAACAATAGTGTGTGACAACCCGAGGGTTAAGAATAGCATGGCAGACACAGAAAAGAAGATATCATCAAAGGAAACTGCTGTAAAGTGTTACATGTTGGAATGAAGAAGAGGAAGGGTTTAAGTATTATTAAAGATCAAACAACTCAGTAGCAAGAAAATTAGGGTTCTGGTCTTAAAACCCAGTCACACTCCAACTTTAGGGCACTCTATCTATAGCATGTCTTGAAATTCAAAATAAAATGTGTAGAGGTTTTTTGGCTCCAATGCTTATGTTTAGAAAAGCTTTTTTACAGCAAGGGAGAGAGGGACTGTACCAGGGAACAGATGGAAGTGACAATATACAGAGTGTTGTGATGCTTTTCCCACTACCTTCTTTCGGGTTTAGTTATCTTAGACGTGTCCCTTCTTTCATATTTTCACCTAATGGCACTAAAAGCCTCCACCTACCCCAGAGCTGGAGTGGAAGAGAGAAAGAGCACTCGGATGTACGTGTAAACCACTCACATGGTTCTATGTAACCTTCTGCCACCAGACATGTGGTGCAAGTCCCTAGATAAAGGTTCATGTGGAAGCAGTTAAGGAACAATATTTACCAAGTGTTCTTGATCCGAATCCACACCGACCCTGTGGAGGAGAACACAAGGAAATGGTTAGCGTGAACACAAACAAACCCACAGCCATGCGTGACAGTCTTTAGAGGAGCTCTCTTTTAGGTTTGGATTCATAGCAGGTTAAGTACATTCATCAGCTTTTCCTATCAGAGGGGTAGGGTCAGATTTGGCTCCACTCACATGGGAGAGATTGCCCATAATGGACAAACATTGATACGCAGCACAACCCTAGCTCAGAATTTCCAAAAAGCAACAGAGGGTCCTGTGGCACCTTTAAGACTAACAGAAGTATTGGGAGCATAAGCTTTCGTGGGTAAGAACCTCACTTCTTCAGAATTTCCTGTTTCCACACTCTGATCAGCCACGCCCCCAGGCCTGGATTAGCACCAATCATGGCAGCTCAAGGCTGACGTCCATCGATGTCCCTATTCAGAACAGCACTTAAAGCACCTGCTTAATTTTAAGCACATGCTTAAATCCCACTGACGACTATATAGGTGTGCCATGTGCTTAAACGTTTTCCTGAACTGGCGCCAGAGCTGTGTGAGGAAAGTGGTCTGATGTGCCTGTACTGAGCATGGTTCCAGAGCATGCTAACGCCCCTCACTCGCAATATTCAAAATCCAGCCCTCTCTCCCCACAAGTGTGCTAACAGCGCTGCATAAGTACAAGTAAATGCATTCAGAGGCCACGGTTACAATACACAGGACTATGTGGGGGTGCCAATAACCATGAATATGATGCTAGAAAAAGTTGTCCAATGTACCTCGCCTGTTTTTTGCTCTCACAAGGGGTGGGACTCAGCAGAGGAGCACTGGAAGGGGAGGGTGAAGCGTGCTCTCCCCAGAGCGTTACTCTGGAGGTGTAGTACTTCTTGTATTCCATCCGGGGGGGGAGGGGCGGGGGGAGCCGGCGGAAGGAAGCATGGTAGATGCCCAAGATAAAGTGACTGAGGTGTTTTGATGACTCTATCTGGACTGGCCTAAGTTGTGGGCAGGGTTTACGAAAATGAACCTGCGCACTGATGCCCAAGGGTAACCACCATCAGGAACACCTTATTTCAGAACCCAAGTTACCTATTGCTTCCACTCTGCTACTGAGTATTTGCCAGTTACCACAGTACAGTATGTATCTACAGCGACACCCAGTGGTGAAGAGGATTCATTTCACTTGTATAACAGAGCAGTCTTCCATACAAACATAAGAGAACATGCAAAAATTGAACGGCTTTGGTTTTGCCTGGAAGTGAAAAAACAGGATTCCAGGCTTTATTCAGTCTTTTGTATTCTCATTTGAAAGGGCTGGAACATTTTCAGACTCTCAGTAAAATGAATGGCAGTTCTCCAAAGGTTGGCTCCTCTGCACACCCATGCCTTTTGGTTTGGTGGCTCTGCTGGGAGGCACCCAGCATGTATATTCAAAGCACCCAAACATTTCTGGTGTCATCACTTGGTGCAGAAGCCATCGAACACAAAGAGAGTGTGTGCGCATATACAGGGCATCACATAAGGCAGCTTCTACCCTCCTTAAAATCCTAAATTCTGCATGTTTGGGAGAACAGTGGTAGAGAGGAACAAAAGGAGATGAGTTTCTTTGATCTCCCCATCATCCACACCTGTGAAAAACTCCTACGGGCTATAGGACCCCAATGCTTAAGCAGCACTTACTGCTGAGTCTCAGACAGCTTAAAGTACACAGCTGAAGGTGGCTGCCTCCATGGAAACAGATGTCAGACTGCCATAATGGGATAAGGGGATTAGAAATGACGACTGTTTCAGTTTTAAGGCCCAATTGTGAGATTCCAGAGTGGGGAAATCACAGAGACTTGCACCTTGGAAGGAACCAAATAATACTGAGTCCTGCTACAATACTGCACCGGATTCCAGGGGGATCACTGCATTCTAGGAAAAGAGAGGATGGGGGACAAAGGTCTCACTCACCTGATATGCAAGCAAGATAACATGGCTGTAGTGCCACCGCCAAAAACCCATACGGTGAAAAACACAATGAGGAGTGTTGTGCTGAACATCATCTGTCTAGCGTAGGTGGCAGTGTCTCGAATAGCCAAGGCAAAAGCCATGGCGCCTCGCAATCCTGAGAGGAAAGGCAAAGTGGTGAACTCCAGTAGCCTCATGAAATCTGCAGCCCATGCTGGTTCCCACTGTCCATCTCCAGGTTTCTACAAGCCCCAAACAGGGGCTTACTTAATCTAAGAGGCGTACCCTTGGCATCCTACAATCCTCTCCCTAGACTAACCGCACCCATTCTGCCTGCCAGGTTACTCTTGGCTGCAATCAAGTTCTCATCATCCTTTGCATTTCCAGAGCACCTGCCACTGGAGATCTCAAAGTGCCCCCATGAGTTGAGTGAAGCTGGCATTACAATCCCCATTTTAAAGATGAGGAAAACAAGCAGTGAGAGGTCAAGTGTTTTGCCCAAGGTCACAGCTGGTCATGGCAGAGCTGAGAATGTATCCTGGCCCCTTAAGCACTAGGCCCTTTTGCATGTCAGAGAAGAACTGTACTCAAAACTGATACATTTATATTAACTAGTTAGGATGTGGATGTCTGATGTGCAGCCCTGGTTTCACACGTAGCCCAGCTGAGTGTAAAGTTGGAGGAAGAATGTTTCAGGCTGTTGACACAGGGTGGTTACTTGTGCATTCATGAGAGGGAGTGGCAGGGAAGAGACACAGGGACTGCGGTAACGTACCGGCAAACATCATCATGTGCTGGAGATTTGTTCCAATCTTGTTTCTTCTCCCCAAATTAAGTAAAAAGGACAGGGGATAAATATTAGCAGCTCTTCCCAGGAAGATGGCAAGCTACATTTGTACACACATTAAGGACATTTTTTCTTCAGTTCATTTCCCAATATACCCTACATCTGCATTCAAAGTCAATTTCTACTGTACACCAGGATTCTTAAGAAACTTGAAAAGTGTCCCGTCCATTGCAATTAATGGATAGTAACTCAGCTTCAGGTGCTCCGATATCCCGGTGAGGGGCAAACTACAATCTTATCTAAGCAGAATCCAGGACTGCAGTTCAAGATAATCATAAAGAGACAAGTATAAACAAAAGAAACGAGACAAAGAATACAGTGCAAATTACATAGCAGGGAAGAGGGGGGAAAAAATCACTAGTTCTCCATTCCATACCCTCCCCTCCAGCTCTTGTTCAACCTCAAAAACTATTAGCTGCATATGTGTCACCTAGCAACAGTTACAGCAACTTTATCATCCTCAGGGACCTTTCTGGAGTTCAAGGTATCCCGACTACGTCCATCCTTCTGCTCAAGTCACTCTCCCAAGGGTACCAGATTTCCAAACTTTGCTGGAGTTTGAAGGACACATGCTCTAGGGAAGCGCCAGGTCCTACAGATTATCCCGTGAAATGAAAGCTGTAAGAGTCCAGCCAGCGGGGAATATTCTCACACAGTTTTCACAGCCTTGGAGATCCAACCCCTTCACATTTTTGCCTTTCCCTTTTAAACTGTACCTTTTAATACTGACGCCCCCCCCCACGGTAACAATAACCTTGTAGCCAGGTTCCAGTTCTGCCTACAATAACATGAAAAAACCCTTCCAGCTTTTATTTTCTTTCCCGAATGTCATGAATTGCATGAGACACATTTTCATCATAGTGCTCATGAACGTCCCCATTCCCTAAGCCAGTTTCCACTGCAGAGGCGCAATATACTACTCTTGTCTATTTCCCCAGGCAGGACTTCTTTGCTCTCCATCCCCTTGGCACATTGGCACAGCCTTGCAAAAAATCACGACCATTTACCACACCCGCCACAATATCTCTTCTCCAACCCTGACAAAGAAAAAGCTCATGATATTTTACTCATCCATCCAAAGCAAGTGACTCAACCCAGGCAAACGGGAGAAGACAATTTTACAAGGCTGTCCTGGTTTCCCTACAATCCCAAACTGAACGCCTCACAACCCTCACTCTTTGTTCTGAGACATCCAGATTCCCTTTTATTTGTCTGAGGACAAGCCCCCCGTCTGCATTAGCACAAGCCCATGCAGAACAGCAAAGCCTTTAGCGCATTGCTTGTAGGCACCAGCTCACGCTTTCATGCTGCTGATTTGAGAGGAATTTTTCAGATATTAACCAAGCTTAACAGTCGATCCTGATCAACAGAGAAAGTCGGATGTAAATGGCTTTTTCTACCAGGAAGCGTTCCATCTTGCAAAACCACTACAGTTTTATTTAGTGCCACAGGAACACGTGATAACCCTTAGTTCCTCAACAGCACATTTACAATTCAATGCAGAGTTTCAGGCTGAGGTGGTTATAATATCCACCGACATGGACTCAAGTAACAGACATAAAAGCTTGGCAAAAGCAGAAATTGACATCTTTAAAAATCACCAACCGAGACAAAAATGCATAAGGGCTTGTCTATACAGACAGGTCGTGTGCAGTAAGCTGGGGTGTATATCTACAGCACACTCACCCACTATGCACCAACTGGCTGTGTAAACCATGTTACTGTGCATCAAATGCTCCCTACTACACCCTGACCTACTCCTGCCTGAAACGCCCACTAAACTGGGTTGCTCCAAAGGATACAAAGGCTCCCACTATAAAAGTAGGGTTGAAGTCGTGATTCTGGAAGGTGAACAATGTGAGTCCCATGTAGGAGAAGATGAAATTTTCTGCCAAGAAATTCAGAAGCTCAAACAGCTAAAGAAAAAATAAACGTAGTTAGTTATCTTGCAATAAGACAAAGGTGCTCTCCTGCCTGTAAAATACGTCCACAAAAGTGATTTTTAATAAAAGCCAGGCACATTCAGAAAACCCAACTAGTTCTTGCAAAGGAGAGAGAAAAGTGAATTTGATATTCACAGAGGTTGAACAGTTCTTACCTGTTTAGTTCTATGCTGAGACTCTGTAGACAAGTTGTTATAGGTATAATGGGCCTGGGTGATTCCACAGAACAATACTGCTACCACACCTGGGGATCAGAACTCCACAGTCAAACTTTTGTACGTAAAATGGGAAACAAGAGTTACTTATTTATATTTCCTGATTTTTATGCAACACTAAAATATTGAAATAATTATAACTTTTGCCTTCCTTTCTTCTAGTCTTCTCTCCCAAGAGACTCATGAAATGTACACAATTTAAATTTGGGGCGGGTGGGGGGGGAGGGGGAAATCACTAGATTTTTTCCCTCTAGGCTACATGATAAGTTTTGTGCTGTAGTGTAAGTTACTTGATGCTGAGTGAGATTATTGGCTGCAATAAATACATTTGAGCATAGGGAAGCCATTTAGTAGTTCAACACATGTGTTAATGTGTCTCTCAGCTATACGAATCCCTAACTCTCCTACCCATTTGCAGCAGCTAACACGCTGTATCTTACCTGTAAAACCACATGCTTCAGCCAGCAAGAATGTGCTCCAAGACATCAAGAAAAACAAACCAGTTTCCAGCAAGGGGAACTCACGGAGTTTGGTAAACTTGGTGACGTTGCAGACTGTTAAGGACAATATATTAACACAGCAGATTGTAGCTACACTACATACAACAAATAAACAGGAAGACTCACGCTAGAACTTATTTTCTGAGTATCAGACATTTATATTATGGTAGAGCCCAAACCTATCAGGACAAATTTCCAAACAGCAAAGGTGAGAGGCAGAGAGAGACCATACTAACAGCAGGGCAGTGGCAGAGTAAGGACATGGTGATAAGCCCTTTTTTTTTTTTTTTACACTGAGTTAGGGTGGGAGTATATTTATTGACTTTAATAACTGTTGGATCAGTCCTATGGCAATTAACTTCACATAATCCAAGAATTGAGATGTAATGTAAACTTTTGATTTAAAGAATTACAGAAAACTTTCTTGATGACTTACTGTCCCCAACTTGGTAATATACATGGGCATTCATATTTCAGGTGTACCTAAAATCACTACAGAAGTATTTATCTTCCCTTTAAAATGTTGATTGTGCCAGGTACAGTAGTAACTCCTTGCTTAACACTGTAGTTATGTTCCTGAAAAATGCAACTTTAAGCAAAACAATGTTAAGCGAATCCAATTTCCCCATAAGAATTAATGTAAATGGCGGGGGGGTTAGGTTCCAGGGAAATGTTTTTCATCAGACAAAAGACTATATATATGTACAGTATATGTACAGTATTGCACAACTGATTATTTTTAGTCTAAAGGGACAAATGTTATTTTGAGTGCTGAAGAACTGTGTATGCAGAGAAATCAGAACAAGGAAAATTAAGCATGTTTTTCTGTCAAAGTGAATTTTAGGGGTGTGGGGAGCTGATGGGGGGCTGCTGGTCCACCCTGGTTCCAAGCCCCCACCAGCTAGTTCCAACGGGCTGCTCTTCCTGCAAGCAGTGGACAAAGCAGGCGGCTGCCAAACAATGTTATAAGGGAGCATTGCGCAACTTTAAACGAGCATCTTCCCTAATTGATCAGCAACGTAACGTTAACCAGGACGACTTTAAGTGAGCAGTTACTGTATATATATCAGGCCAGATCCTGCTTGCCTGACTCACACAAGAAGTCACACTGAATTTAACTCCCAATATACCTTTTGTAGAGCTATATAACAAGTGCAGGACTTAGATAAACTAAGCTGCAACTTATGAACAATGGGTAGTATCTGAAATCTCCTTTAAATAAAATGAAGTGGTCTATATTAACTGTCCCAATGATATAATGTTTGTGATGTAGAAAGAAACTGTGCACTGCAAGGAAATCAGACCATGTTCTGTACAATGGGTAACATTACATGGCTTCCCTCTAATCACACAACTTTAGTAGCTTTCATTAAACTAGAACAGAAAATCATAAACGCTTATGATTATATGAAACACATTCTAATAGCATGGAATACGCTTTCTGAAATACCAGTGAAAAGGATATTAAAGCTGTGACTACTCCAGTAGCAGCTCCCATTGCAAAAGAGCCACTGAATATCCCAAGGAAGATGCCAATGGACTTAAACATTGCTGTGACATCAAACGTGTGGCTGTTGTCGCCCGCTGGCTGGTATGCTACGATTGAACTGGAAGAAATGAACACTCCTTAGTTTGGAAGGAAAGAAAGGTGTGTGGAGCTGCATGCTAATCTAATGGCTGTTGCCATGGCTTCTACTGATGACGATCTCGAAAAGATGGAGAAACATGGGATAAAAGGCAAAAAGGGGACTTCAAGTAGTGTGCTGAAGCCACGCTGCGACTGCACCTGACTTCTCAGCACACATCGCACCAGCTCGAGGAACCAAATCAAGCTCTCACTGTACTTTTGGAGCCACCTATACTACTGGGTTTTGAGGAGGTTTATTCTACTGTTTGTCACCCGCAGGTAGCCAGGAGGCAGGAGCCATTCCATGAGGATACTGACCCCTCACCACGGTCATCCATGCCTTTGCCATTTCCATGCCGCTCTGCTAAAATATGCTCTACTTGGGGCTACCCTTAAAGCCCATGTTGGCACTTCAGCATAGTCCAGAATGTAGCAGCCCACCTGTTTCCCAGAGTGGGTAGTGAGAGCATATTACACCTGTGCTCTGTGAACTATGCTGGCTCAAACTATAGTGCCCCATGTGACTCACCTTCTCTTGGACCCTATCTCCCTAAAGAGCAGCATGATGCCTGGGAACAGCCAAGGCCCATTTACCAACAAGCCCAGATGGTCTCACTGGCCGTGAGAAGTTTCCAGGGAGGCTCCCCAACTGTGAAACTTGCTCCTCCTGATGATATGCAATACCCCAAATTTAGTGACCCTCTCATCCTGGCGCAAGACACGTTTTTGGACACTAAGCTGTGCACAATTGCTAGTTCATTTACAGTTGTTTGGCGGCATGGGAGGAATACATGGAGAAGGGCTGTTTGTGATGCCCACTGTGTGAAGTTTAAGTTAACAGGATGCTGCAGCTATCTATGATGTCCAGACAACACGGACATGGGCACATACAAGTCAAATATACTATTCCTACTGTCGTCTGCTGTCCCTGAAGGCATAGATTTTAAGGCCAGATTGTATCTAATCTGACCTCATGCATAACATTGGTCATAGGACTTCCCTGAATTAATTCCTGCTTCAAGTCCAATAGCTGTGGTTGGTCTAAAGCAGAGCTTTTCAAAAAACATCCAGTCTTGATTTAAAAACGTCCAGAGTTGGAGAATCCACCACCACTCCTGCTAAGATGTGCCAGTGGTTAATTAGTTTCACTGTTAAAAATTTGCTCATTTCTAGTCTGAATTTGTCTAGTTCCCCTTGTAGTTACTTATAGACTGATCAAGTCACCCCTTAACCTTCTCTTTCACAAGGTAAGCAGGCTGAGCTCTGTAAGTCTCTCGCTGTAAGGTGTTCTCCAATCCTTTAATCATTCTCATGGGTCTTCTCTGAGCCCTCTCCAATTTTTCAACATCCCTCTTGATTTGGGAACACCACAACTGGACCCAGTATTCCAGCAGTGATCGCACCAGTGCCAAACAAAGAGATAATATAACTTCTCTCCTCCTACTCAATGTTCCGCCCCTTTAGTCACAGCATCACACTGGGTGCTCATGTTCAGCTGATTATCCCCCATGACACCCAAATCTTTTTCCGAGCCACTGCTTCCCAGGATAGTGTCTCTCATTCTGTAAGCATGGCCTGCATTCTTTGTCCCTAGATATATGACCTTACATTTGGCTATATTGAAACATGTATTGTTTGCTTGCGCCCAGATCGCTTTGTGTCAGTGACCTGCCCTCTTCATTATTTACCACCTCCCGACCTTTGTGTTACCTCAAACTTTACCAGTAGTGATTTTATGTCTTCTTCCAGGTCATTGGAATGCTAAATGGAGCATGGCCAAGAACTGATCCCTGCGGGACCCCACTACAGACACAACTGCTCGGTATGATTTTCCCTTTACAATTACACTTTGAGCCCCATCAGTTAGCCAGCTTTTAATCCATTAATGGGTGATGTGTTGATGTGTTCTAGTTCCTGAATCAAAATGTTATGCAGTCCCAAGTCAAATGCCATGCAGAAGTCTATGTATATTACGTCAACACTATTACCTTTAGCAACCAAACTTACACTCTCATCAAAAAAAGATAAAACCCATAAACCTATGTTGACTGGCATTCACTATTACCCTCCCCTTTAATTCTTTATTAATCAAGTCCCATAGCAGCCATTCCATTATTTTGCCTGGGATTGATGTCAGGCTGAAAGGCCTGTAATTACCCAGGTCAGCCTGTTTACCCTTTTTAAATATTGGCACAACATTAGCTGTCTTCTAGTCCTTTGGAACTTCCCCAGTGCTCCAAGACTGATTGAAAATGAGTATTAATGGTCTGAGAGCTTCCTCGTCGGCTCTTTCAAAACACTTGGATGCAAGGTATGCAGACTGGATGATTTTAAAATGTCTAACTTCAGTGGCTGCGGCTCCTGAGTTACTGTTGGAATGGAAAGTATTTCATCAATATCATATGATAGGAATATATCACCTGGCTTTTTACCAAATATAGAATTTTTTTTCTCCTGCATTACTACTGACAATTTTACCATTGCCATCTAGTAATGAACCAATATTATTAATAGGATTCTTTTCCCTCCTAATATACTTAAACTCCTTATTGTCCTTAATTCTGCTGGCCATACATTTCACCTTGTGTCCTCTTGCTTCCCTTATTAATTTTCTACAATTCCTAGTTTCTAATTTGTATTCATTAAATCAACTTCCCCTTTTTTTCCAATTGTTTTATATATATTTATAGCAGCTTTCACTTCCCCTCTAAGCCAGGCTGATTTTTTAACCAGCATAGCTTTCTGTCTCACTTGTGGCCTCTAGTAAAATATTCTTCAATAGTTCCCAATTATCATTCACATTTTTCTGCTTAAATTCTTTCTCCAAGCTGATTTGGCTCAAATTGTTTTCAGCTTTGTGGATTTGACCCTTTATAGCACCATATATTACTGGTTTGGATGTTATTCTATTTACACACAACAAACGTAATCAAGTCATGACCACTTGCACCTAAACAACCACTAATTTCAGTTCTGTGATCAACTCCTCATTATCGGTCAAGATTAGGTTTGATACAGAGTTAGATCTACTCTAGCAGAATGGGGGCTCTGCCATGGCCACAAGCTGAGCTGGGAGCCTTTACAAACATCTTCACAACTTTACTAGATTTTTTTATTTTGTTGTCTGATTCTGCGTCTCACTCTCTCCCTCCCACAGCATCTAGAGAATTGAAAGGGCTTATTCCACCTTGTTGGCTACCCAGTTCCCTACTGGCACCAAACCCTCTCAGCTCCATATCCTCCCCACAACAGCAGCCTGTCCAGAAATGGGAAGTGGTGATGACAAAGAAGAGGGTAAAATGAGAAGGGAGGAAATGCCCCCCTTCCCACCACAACCCAGAGTACACCACCATCCTTTGTCTGTGGTGCCTGTTTAAGGACCATAATGCAAATCTTCTGGACTACAGCATAACACGGCCAGACTCTAGGGATGTGGCAACATGGAAGACCAGCCCCTGAAAGCGCCTCGAACCTCATTACCCCACTTCTTCCCAAGCCCTCACTGTCACTGGGTTGAGGAAACAACTGCTTAGACCACCACCCACTAGGATACATCCTAGGCACCTAAAGCCAAATTCTTGATCAATAATATCGTTCAATGGAGGAGGAAAAAAATAACCTGAAGCTCCTGCTGCCAAATGCAAGGTCAGTCATCAAGAAAACCAGCACCATCCCTGATCTCCTTTTGGATGAAACACCTGGCTTTGCTTATATCACTGGAACATGGCTCAATGCAACCTCTGATCCTACCCTGGCACAGCTAATCCCCAGAGGATACTCTGTATGTTGCAAGCCAAGACAGACTCCAGAATGAACCCCTGGGTCCCATCACCCATGCCAAAGCTCAAGAAGCCCTGAAAAATATTAGAGCCACAACTGTGAAAGATCCATGCTCCTCCTGGCTGGTAAAAGTGAATGGGAACAGTCAATGCCTCCTTCTGAGAAGCACACCAAACTCCTTGAAAAATTCAATAGTTCACCAATCCTCAAGTAGCCAACGCGTGACCCTGAAGATCTCCCTAACTACCGTCACATCTGCAACCCCTCATTCCTGGGCATAATCACTGAGAAAGTAGAAACCAATAAACTCCAACAATGTGTGACATCAGCCAACCTCCTGAACCCCTCACAATAAGGGTTTGCACCAGGACACAGCTCTAGTGGCATTAAAAGATGATTTCCTCACAGTTGTGGACACAGGTAAGATTTCCAGACTCACATTGACGGCCTTCTCTGCAGCCTGTGACACAGTGGACAATAAGGGACTGCTAACACTCTACATGATGCAGCAGCAGGAGTTCCTCTTTTCCAGCGCTCAGAGAGTGATGATGGTAACTGCTCCTCCTCTCTAAAGGCCCTCACCTGCCGGGATCCATCCTGTCTTCAACATCTCCATGAGACCACTGGGATGCCATGGGTTTAGCTACCAACAGTATGCTGGTGGCACTCAACTCTCTCTCTCATTCTCAAATGATACAGCCACCCCCACTACTAAAATGCCAGGAGGCCTACAGGAAATTGGCTCTTGGACGAAGACCAACCGGCTCACGCTGAACCCTGGTGAGATCGAAGTGATGTGGGTTGAAAAGAAGAAAAGCTTTGAAGAGGCGGCCAAGACATTGTCACCACCTTCCACTGAAGGCACACAGCCCCATTCATCAAAGTGGTGTGAAGGCTCAAGGCCCTGCGTGACTCTCCGCTAAGCTTGGATGGTCAGGTGGCCTCAGTTTCACCTGCAGCTTGCTAGGAAACGTCACCCCTTCCTCCCAGATGAGGACCTGGCCATAGTGACCCTCGCATGTGTCCTCTGCGGGCTGGATCACTACAGCTCATGGTACTGGAAGCTGAAAGTGAAGACGATGCACAGGATCCAGGTGGTACGGACTGCAGCTGCTCCCTTCTCCATGGCTCACGCTGCCGTGAGCCCACCAGGCCTGTGCTCAAGTCCCTCACTGGCTCCCGGTCAGCTCCTGATGCCAGTTTATGTCCTTGGTCCTAATTTTCAAAGTAATTCATGGATCAAGCCCCAGTTACATCAAAGACCAAGTTTTGATTCATGAACCTGTGATAGCCATGCTCCTTGGGGACAATGCAGATCACAAAGCTCAAGTGATCTGCCTATGGAACAGTCTTCCAGAGGAGATCAAGCAAAACCAGACCCTGACCATCTTTAGGAAACCCTGCAAAGCCTCTCTCTTTGAGAAAGCCTTTCCACCATAAGCAACAATTCAATCACAACTTTTATTCCTAAAGCCTTCCCGACCCCACCCCACCAAAGCCCACCAGACTCCAAAACCTGCCCCGTAAAGGGAGAAGTGCCAGAGACTCCATGACGCTCAATAGGGACTTCTCTATTGATTTTCTATGGAAGGTGCTCAGATACTACAGTGATAAACAACTTCAAGCTTTAGCAACAAGTATAACAACAGAGGCTTTGGTGATTTCAATGCCCCACATAGCTTCTGTCCACATTAAAACTTTAGTTAAACTGCAGTTTGTGGTTTTCTCCTGACCCACCATTTCAACAGATTCACATTATTACTAGATTGAATTTTAACGGTAAACTATCCAATTTAAGGCTTTTTAAATGCATGCTGCAGCACCCTATTCTAATGTTAATCTTTTCTTAGTTCTTTCCTAAGCAACAGCAGCAAAAAACTTAAATGTTTAAAAAAAACCCAACAACTATGCATGCAGTTTCCCCCTTTTTATAGTAGGAAAGTGAGAGCAGAATAGAATTTGCATTTACAAAGCACCTTTCGTGACTGAAATAGAAGTAGGTAATGCAAATGCACCACAACACAGCTAACTATCCAACTCATTCCCCTCCTTTCAACCCTGAGGGGAGATTGGAAATGGTTTTACTACACTTAAAATTTAGGTTTACTTAGCTACATCACTCATGGGTCTGGAAAATTCACCCTCCTGAGTGACAAAGTTAAGCCAACCAACCCCGCAGTGTAGAAGCTGCTAAGTCAACTAAAGAATTCTTCCATCAACGTATAGCCACTGCCTCTCAGAGAGCTGGATTAAGTACAGCAATGGGAAAACCCCTTCCATCGCTGTAGGAAGCATCCACAGTATGCTACAGCAGCACAACTGCAGCGCTGTAGGTGTGCCACTGTAGCGCTTGTAGTACAGACAAACCCTAAGAGGAGGAAAGCTGTCCTGGAGATGCTGGGGCAGGCAGGATCTAAGCCTACATGCAATTCCAGAATTTTACCTAAGCAGTCTCGCCTTTTTTTGTTAAATATTCAAAAACTACCCCAGTAAATGGGAGACAACAAATCAGAGCTTTGGACTCCTAGCACAGTAATTATCTCCAACTGCAAGCAAGACTGAGTTGACTCTCCTGTTACACTTAAAAATGAGTTCTTTTTTCTGTGTCAAGGAAGAGATTTCTGTAGCTAACTTACTAAAGGTAGGTAAGCCTGGTCAGTATGCTCTGAGCAATTGGTATGCATCAAATCCACATAAAGAGAAATCCTTGTAGATTATATATTTAGGTCTTCAATGTAATCAACTAGTTACAGTAATGCACTCTATACTTACAAACCTAGAGTATATTTAAAAAGTGTGTTTCTGTCTGTTAGACATCATTGCTAAAGGGATGTGTATTAGGTAACCTAAAACACTTCTACCTTTGTCACTCCTCCCCATTTCGAGGGGAGGGCTACACACAAACTTGCACCAAAATAACTCAATGGATTGTAGCTCACACCATTTTTATTCTGGTACAAGTTGTACAAGTGAATGCTCTGATTTCTGAATAAGAGTGTTTTATTTCGATTTAATTTAATCAGAAGAGGATGCTCATAATCTGAAATATGAGCCTCCACATACAGAACTTGCAACAAAAGGGATGAATTACAATTGATTTATTTATTTAGGTTCACACAGGCAAGTGGGTGTGTAGACCAGCCCTGAATTTCATCATTGTGATGTGCAACATATTCACCCACTCTCACCTAGAACCTTGCAACACACACCCTTAATGTTCAGTTTTATGCTGGGACACGTCTTAAATATGGCTGAATCAGGCAACACTTACATACTCTGGTGATGGACCCAATATAAAAACAAAAAGAGATTAATACAAATAGTCGAAGAGACATCAATAGGCTATTCAATTTAGTAAGTACTGCTCAGATACGAGGTGCAGGACTGGTCCACACATTGTAATTAAAATGTGGACAATTACCAGTCTGGATTCTCAAATGTTTCAGAAGATCTACATTATTTTCTGCATTCATCTTAACCATAAATGAATCTGCCATGATCACAAATACTATATATTTCAAAACAAAACTTTCATGATAACAAATACAATGAATATGCAGGAAAAATATGTTACAGATGCAGAAAAGTTTGAAAGCATCCACTTGATTTAAGGAGACACTGAATTTCTGGCACTGGTGCTCTCAGTCCAGATATTAACTACAGTTGCAACAACTGTCTTCTTCTCAATGCAATGGCATGTGGAAGGTGAAAGGAAGCAGCTGCTTTCCCAAGAATTTCCACTAGAGGAAAAGCAAGTGTGTGTGGGTGGAGAATTATTTGAGAGTGATCTCACCCGTGAGTAGCATTAGCAGGATGCCACAGCAAAAGAGCAGACGTGTTGTTCCTTTTTCACATTACAGGTGGGTGTTAAGATTTCCTATTGACTCATTCAATAGGCAAAAATAAATAAATAATAAAACATGCACTGTAATAGCTGTAATTACGGCCTCAGTGTTGCTTTCAATTCCCAGCAGCAGTCTTTCATGGACAGGCTAATTCGAGAGTGATTAATACAGAGGATTGTATTAGGTGGATTAGTAATGAATTGTGATTATTATAAATATTGATATTTCTATTTTCTCTGATGCAAGACCAGGTGATTTTTAGTGTCTCACATGTGACATACACAACAATTAAAAAAACAGAACACACTTACGAAGACAGGACTATGGCAACGGCATCGTTGAGGACGCTTTCACCAAAGAGAAGGGCATACAGCTCAACATCAACCTGAAGCTCATGGAATATGGCAAGAACAGTCACTGACAAACAGAAAAAGAGAGAGACATTTAAAAGATGCCATTACTTTTTTTATGTAGATATATATAAAGCAAACTTGGCCTTTCTAGAATTCTACCTTCCTTCATATTTTACTAGTCTGCTTCTCAGTGTAGCAATGGTTCATGCAGTCTTTGCTACTCTTCCCTGTGCCCACTCAACTTTGTGTTTTTTACAGTTTATGTTGTTTTTTACATACAGAACGAAGACCTGTTTCTCCCCCGTATAACACAGAGTTATCCCCCATTGGAGGCCTTTTTTAATTCTATCTTAATCTCGGAGTAGTCTTGATTTTATCATAAGATCCTAGAAGTGCTGGTTAATATCAATATGAACCAACATCAAGGAAAGTGCCAGTACATGTTAGAATTTTGGGGTTATCTGGAAACAACAAAACAATGGGCCAAATTCTGCCTCCAGTTACTCTGGTTTTACAGCAGTGTAATGGAGATTGGAATTTGATCTATTGTTTCTGCAACTGTTTGACTCCGAGTTGGTAATGAAAATAAACCAAGTTTTACGATCAGTTTCATGGGAACCGTAAGAATGTCTAGAATAAGCAAGATGTAATACACTGCAATCCTTGCTCTTGTGTCATGCAAAGTCACACGGAGGTATTTCTCACATAGGCTTGGACTAATGCAATGTGACTGCCCTAAAAACCCTTTTAAAACAATTACCATATGAAAGGCAAGAAACTCAGATATGCATATTTAAGGAGCTTTAACCCATTTACACACAAACAAAGGCATTCATTGATTGACAGGAGATTAAAATCCACGTAATACTTTATTCAGGCTGAAGCAGCATAGGACCCAATGACCAAAAACAGGTCGGTTCAAGAAAACATGCCCATTGCAGAAAGCCACTAATGCAGATACTTCATTTTAAGCATGTATTTAAGTCCCACTGAAGTCAGTGAGACATACGCATGTACTTAACTGCTTTCCTGAACGGGGGCCATAAAGAGAATCATTTGTTAAGCACTAACGGTGTGCTTGGCGCTGCAGAAGACACAGAATAGACAATCCCTGCCCAGAAGAATTAACAGTCTCAACAAATGGACAACACAAAACACACTGGGAGAAGCTGGGAAAGGATTTGAGTTCATATTTTAAAGTGTTCTATTAAGGGGTAACTGTCAGTGTCACTTGACTGTATTAAGTGTACAGGCACAACTTTTACAGTAAATTGAACAATACTATGATACCGTACAGTAATGATCCAAAACAAGATAGTGACTCTATGCTAAGAGGTTATGTTCTGGACCATTATTTTAGGATGCCGCGGTGGTTTTTTTATTTTATTTTTTTTAAACAGAAAGTAATTGATGGGTGAGATGAGGAGGTAGGAGTCAAACTCCATCTGGCAAGAATAACCATAGGCATTCATTTTATTGTCCAGATTGAGAAAAAGACACAGGCATTGCACATACACAAAATCTGCCCAGTCTGTACAACACAGGATGTCAATATCAGCTTTTAAACAGGTCTAAGTGGGTATGTCTACGTGGCATCTCGGAGGGTGCTTCGCAGCACATGTAGACACAAGCTCCAGCCGGCTTGCTAAAAAGAGCAGCATGGCCACAGTGGCACAGGCTACACACCTGAATGCAATTCCGCCTGCTCCCCGGGCACATACTCAGGTGGCTGGCCCGAGCAAGCCCACCTGTGCCGCAGTGGCCACATAGCAATTTTTAGTGTAGAGCACTAGAGCAGAGCCAATGCATGTCTGTCTACCCGCACTGGGGGCTTGTCTACACCACGCAGCTTTTAGCGACAAGGCTGTGTCGACACTCTTTGTTGGTACTTTGTCGGCAATACTTCCAGCCCCGCGAGCGGCGTTAGCTTTGTCGGCAGGACAAAGCCGCGTTCACACTGTTACTTTCGTCGGCAAAACTTTTGTCTTTCGGGGGGGGGGGGGGACACGACACACGACTTTTTAAGTACCTGTGAAAGACAAACGTTTTGTTGACAACTTCACAGAGTAGACATACCCAGATGCTATGTAGACACACCATAAGAGCGGCTATAACTTAGGAGGCAGAGCTAGGCTGCAGTGTCTCAGACCCCTGAAGGATTTACTCAAATTTGCTGCGAAATAAGGCACCAATGGAAGAAATTCAAGTTCTACTCATCCAGAAAAAAAAGGGCAAATTTTTGCTCTGTGTTCTTAGATTAGATTATACTGATGAGTACAAATGTGATGAAGACAGTTAACAAGCAAAAAAACCTTGTTGCATTCAAATATAACAACATTTAGCGTTTGTATAGCTCTTTAGATTTACAAAGAGCTCAGCAGACTGGAATAAATTTTATTTTTAAAAATAATCACCATTGTTCTTGTTATGGTTAGATAGAGTCAGTTCATATTTTAGATTAAGACCAAAAAAATCTATCCATGCAAAACGTTGAGGCTAGAGATTGTCTATTACATACCCGAAAACACCCTGAATTCACACACTTTGAGCAGTGCTGATTGCTTGCACAGGGTGCTAGAGGCTTACATCTGCCACACTCACTGTGGGCCTGAACTAAACCCCAGTAAAATCGACAGAAAGCCTCCCAATAGGGTGACCAGACAGCAAATGTGAAAAATCGGGACGGGGGTGGGGGGTAATAGGAGCCTATATAAGAAAAAGTCCAAAAAATCGGGACTGTCCCTATAAAATCGGGACGTCTGGTCACCCTACCTCCCAATGACGTTAATGTGAGGACAAGGCTTTGGAGGGGGCAGCTTTTATATATAATTCAAGTATTATTTTTCTTGATGGAGATCAATTTTACCCCTAAAAATGAGTCATAATTTGCTTAAACTTCAAAACTCAGGGAAAGACGCCATAAGCCACACATCTCTCTTCCCCCAACCCAAAACAGAACAATACTTTGGTAACATGAGAGAGGAAACAAGGATCACAATATACCTGGGTCAGTAGCTGATACTATGGCACCAAACAACAGACAGTCTGTAAAGTAAAAATCTCCTCCAAGTTGCCCAGTTACTTTCATCAGTGCTACGCAGCCGTACATGATCGACCTGTTGAATAAGCAGAGACATGGCTGGATATTTGAAAAGCATGTGAATATTGTTTTAATAATGCAATTCGCTTGAATTTGCAAGTTTAACCCGTAAAGTTACCTCAATACACAATATTTTATTTAATATTTATATTAAACAAGAACTGCAGAGTTTGACGGGTTGGGCTGTGATCAAAGACGGGGGCAAGTCTGCAAAGCACTAAGAGCCCTCAACTCCTATTTAATCAATACACAGTTTTGTATATGTGGTTAGCAGCAAATGGATTTAACATCTGAACTACTCCATGCATAAAGCTACTTAATACATGCAGTTTGACAGGATAAATATGTCAGCAGCTTGTGGAATGTGTAACAGAGACCATCGTACCTCCCCCATCTCACAAGTGGTTTAATTTCCACAATGTTTTATATGACTGGTCAATGTAATGACCTTTCACTGACTTTGGAACATGCCTCTTTTTCTCTCAATTTTTTTAAGACAAGTCTATATGGAGGCTGAGGTTGCTTTGATCTTCCACAATCTCCTCTTGAGAACATCCTATGTAATTCTCACATTTTTACTACTTAGAATAAGAATTAGTTCCCTTTGTCTGTATGGATGAATAATACTAAATAGAATCACAGCATGGCATAACCAACAATATCCAGGAGCAAACCCAAGCCCCATTAATTTGCCAATTTAACACGTCACAGTAATTCTCCTGCTCTCTTGCAATAGTAAGGGACATTTTCAAACACAAATTTGCTTCAGCTACTGCTACGTATGCACATATTGTATCCTAGTAGCTAAAGGGCATCACATCACTAATCACAGGTTAGATCAAACACAGCATGTGTGGGGGAAAGGGAAGGTATGAAATAGTTGGCTTCCTGGAAAGAAGAAAGAAGGGAAAAATCTACAGATTACTTCAATAGCCTTATCTTGTGTTACTTAGAGTAACTCCTTCTACCCCGAGGTACTTCCATATCTTTTAGGCAAAGAAAATTAAAATAGGTAATTTCGTTTTTTTTAAAGTTTACATCATCTTCTAGGTTTCTGCTGCATTTCTCCAGTCTAGTAGCACTGTGCCCTACCACAGACCAAAAGAATGGATCACAGCACAGCAGCGTTCCGTACTGCTCCTGAAGCAACTCCTAAAGCCCTTAATCCCTCTGGGAGATTTTTTTACTGCTAACACTAAAATGACCTTTGTAGAAACCGCTACTCTTAGGCCAAGTTTTCAGTTTAGACACTATTACAGTTCAGGTGTTTAGGGGTTGTTTTTTTTAAACCACTATGCAGTTTGTGTGACGCTCTATATTTCATACCAGTGCCTCACTAGTTACTTATATCTACCAATTCTTTCACTGATCCAGTCTCGTACGTAATACCTGGTATTTAAAGACCTGTGAAAATCTCTGGAAACCTTTTAAACCCAATTTAATATTTTTATATCAATATTCTATTTATTGCAGTAGTAACTAGAAACCAAGAAATACAGTATGATATTTGTGAGACCCTAATTGATCTTCAACACCTCTGAAAGGTAGGCAAATAGTATTAATTCCTCCTTTAAAGAAACTGAGACAGGGAGGTTGAGTATTTTGTCAGAGCTGGGATTAGAACCCAGGAGTCCTAGCTCTAAATCCCGTGCTCAAATCATATCACTCCATCTTACTCCCCATTAAGGATATGTCTACACTGCAAGTGAACATATGATTACAGAATGGGTAGGCATCTCCATACTACCTTTAATCTAGCCAGCATAGGTAACAGCACCACAGATGTGTTGGCACAAGCTAGCAACCAGAGTACAAGCCCTCCATATTGCCAAAACCTGTGGATGGACTTCAAATACTCACCCTATCACAAAACAGGAGATAGCCGTTCCAAGAAAGGCATACGCTAGGATTGACCCCAAGTTTCTGAAGAAATGCCTCTAGAAGAGAAGAAACACACTGCATTACAGCTGTACGGATGCTTTGTATTCAAACTGTTGGTACGCTCCTCAGACCATACACATTAAGGAAGTGTTGTCAGCATCTCGTCTTATACTTCGATTGTAAATTCTTTGTGGCAATCAAAGTGTGTTTGTACAGCACCTAGCAAAGTGGGGCCTTGATCCATGATCTGGCCCCTAGGTGCTACCACAATACTACTACTAATAAATAATAATAAGGAACAAATTGTTTGCTTTTAGCCGCTTGTTTAGCAGATTGCTGCTGCTGAGGACTGGGGGATTTCCAAGCCTGGAAGGATTGTTTCCTTTTACATGAGCCAAACAGGCTCATGTTTCCTTCCTTACATATTAGCACTTCATAGATTTGGTTAGGACAAGGAACCTGTCGCTCATTTCAAACCTGCAAAAAAAGCTTCACGTGACCTAATTTGATTAAAGTGCTTGTAGATGGTTTGTAACAGCTGCCTCCTGGGGAACTCCTGAGGAAGCTTATGTTCTCCTCAGTGACCCAGGCCAAAAAGCCGAGTTCCCCTATCTCTGCTTTTTGTAAGCCTTGGTAACAATTGCCTCAATAACGTCTGGATCCCAAGAGACAGCTCTGACCCATACACAATATTCTAACACGTACTGGACCCAAGTCTCTGACATGGCTATAGTTTCCATTGCCCCAGTCTTCGTTGCTTTTTTACGGGAACTCCCATACCTGATCCTTTATGCTTGTGTATTTTGGAGAGGGATACAGACAGAAATTTTACAAGGGATCAGGCAGACAAGCAGCCTCACATCTGAGTGCAAATTTGAACAAAAACTGGAGATTTCAGACAAAGATTATAAAAGTCACAATTATATTTTTTAAGCTTTTCTCCTTTTTTTGTATACATACACCACAGTATAGGACAGCATGAGAACCTTTGTGCTTAGTCACTCTGGCGATGACCACTCTAGAAATAACTAAGAGGGAACGTAGGACTGTGCACTACACATGAGGCCTGCTGACCTTTGTTCTGTATTACCGTACTTCCAGAGCTACAAGCATTTTAAACACCTACGACCTTCAAATAAAATGAAATGCAATGAGACATACCCTTTTTAAGCTGTATCCTGCATAAAATATAATTGGAGGGAGTAAGATATTGAAAAACACTTCAGGATCAAAAGTCACCTGTTTAAAAAGAATAAAATCTGTTGAAGTTAAGATTTCAAGAGACAAAATAAATCACAGTAATCAGAATATGCTGCATATTTTATATACAATCAGACAAGACAGTTGGGCATGAAAGCTACAAGACTAATATGATGTGCAATCCTTTAATTTGTACCTTTTACAATATAATTAGCTACTGTAGTAAGAATATATTTATTGTTCTGGTTTACAGTTTGGGCCCAATCCTGCCCCTGCTGCAGCTGAGAACGAAACTCCTATCTCATAGAGCTGGACGGGACCTTGAAAGGTCATCGAGCCCAGCCCCCTGCCTTCACTAGCAGGACCAATTTTGCCCCAGATCCCTAAGTGGCCCCCTCAAGAATTGAACTCACAACCCTGGGTTTAGCAGGCCAATGCTCAAACCACTGAGCTATCCCTCCCCCCGATTTAACAAATCCTGTCTTGGACATTTGCCAAGAGCTATGCCGTGCAAAGTTTCCAGACGCTAAGCAGCTCACCTTTCTCAGCATTTCGTTATCTTGAACGTTATTAAGTTCATGAGGGCTGATTTCCCCCTTCAGGGTATACTCATAATATTTCCCACTAACATTTACTAACAAAGTAGCTGGACTGGTTTGCACTTGGCAACTTAAGGTCACATTATTAACATCGCTGGGAACGTGAATTCCATATCGAAGGATGACGCCCATCAGAACACCTGGAAATAAAGACACAACGTTAGCTAGGCAACATCTGTAAATATTAACCATCTAAATTCCACCAAGAGATGTGGTAGATAAACTCTGAATTTGTACTAGCTCCTCGCCAGCTTCTCAGAGCTGTAAAACCCCAAACCTGTTTTAAAAAAGAAATTTCATCAGAACTTCTTCCTAGCATACTGACCTGCAGAATGCCCATATTGGTAGCACACTGCTTCTCGAGAGTGGACAGAATTAGCATTTCCTAGGATGCAGCTACTACATCCAGGAAACACACCTGAGATGTGGGCAGATAAACCATATACATCCCACTGACTGGAAACTTTTATACACAGAAACTGCCCCGTTTCCCATGACGCCTTCCCAAACGATAAACATTTATATAAAAGAAGAGAATAAAATACTTGCACTGCTGAGGGGAAATACACAGAGATGGTTGTGCATTCTTCTTAGAATTGAGGAACACATACGTATTAGTGTATTAGGGCACCATAAAAGCTTTAGAGGATTGAAAGATTTCTAACCAGGATAAAAGATCTCTTCCAGGTTGATAAAAAAGGAGCAGTATCACTACTAGAGTCCTAGGTGGAAATCAGTCCTGCCAACGTGGAAGGTGTTTAGTGCAGTGTAGCACCTGGAAATCAGGAAGAGGAATGCTGTGGAGCTGAGTTTAAGACTCCTGTTGCTTGGCCAGTCAACTGTATTGCAAATAAAGGGCACTATACAAGTTGCAGGCCCGTGCACTAAAACCACAATACTGCAAATCGGCTGATCAGAAAGCACCTAGTATATTGCTGCTGCCAGCTAATGAGTTGTTATTGACTCAGCTCATTCATAGGGGCAGGGGGGGTACATTTGCCATACAATAAGGACAGTGCTGTACATTCCTTTCATATAGAAAACACTCATCTTTTATGTAACACTCAAAGAACACAAGAGTCTTCAACTTTTTTCATTGGCATAAGGACAATCTTAAAGCGCTACTCATTGCACAAACTCACCAGTATTAAAGTTATACTGAAAGGCCCAGCTTCACCCACAAAAGCAAAGTGACTGAGAATTAACGAGAGGGGCTCCCAGAATAAAGAAGTTCTTGTTAGGTTTTTGCCCTGCTCCAGATTTTTCAAGTGTACACGACAGCTAGTACCCAAAGAGAAATCTGACTGGACTGATGTATGGGATGTTAAGCCCCTCTTGGTATGCACAATGGATGTATTTTCTTGGAAAGAGATGATTTTAGGACTGTCATGAATATTTGAAACTGTAAGAATAACTGTCAACCTTGTCTGAGTCTCCTTAATACAACCCAGGCAGTTCATTCAGTGATCATTTTTAACATTTCGAAGCTGGTAGGCCTTGATAAGACCTTCCACAGGACACCTGCTTTGTGAATTTCTAAGGGATCTCGTCTTTCTTCATCTGCTTCTCCACGTCTTTTAATCTTTGCAAAGCAGTGCTTCATTTGATCAAGTTGGTTTGCTAGCAGGTGCCTTTCTGCACATTGCAGTCCAGCTTTCAGTCCAACTCAAACAGATCTGTACATGACCCTGTGCACATATGAACAATGTAGGGGCACCTTAACAATACTGGCTTCTAAGTTAAAATTCCTCAACACCTGTTGCTCCTTGCAATATCCTGCCAAATAAATTTCCGGTTCCATGGAAAGCAGGAGAGGGAAAGCACTGGATAAACCTATAATGTTTTCTAAGAAGACCATCCAAGCCCTAAAGATACTGTATCTTGTGTGTGTTAACAGAGTGAAGAGCCTGAAAGACAGCATGTTAAAGAGCAAAAATAAGTACCCTTATTATAAACGGAATCACTAAATAGTATGCAAAAAAAATATACACATACACAAAAATGAGAGCTCAAGCACCCTGGGTCTGACCCACTTGGTGACACATCCTCACTTCTAAATGCAGATTTGTCATTCAGATTTACTTATTAGGGAGGGACAATGTTGCTATGCCCAAACCAGATCTGTTTTGACAATGGTCCAGTGTTACGCTGAAGATGAATACTGAAACATGGGACACACCTAGGCAAAATCTCGCCTGCCCTGCATTGGTTTTAGGTGTAACTGACCCTCTCAACAGAAATCTCGTGGCTACAAGATAGCATTAGTTTGAAATGCCAGGGATAAATCCCTAGATGGCAATAAACTTCAGAGCGACAAAGTGGGTGAAGTAATATTTTTTATTGGACCAACTCCTGCTGGTGAAAGAGACAAGCTTTCGAGCCACACAGTCAGCTCTCACTCTCTGTACCATGTATATGTGTTACTACTTCTTACCGTTGCTGGGGAATAGTATAAAATCTCAGGCAAAGATTGCTGGCTTGGAGCTCCACTCTGGTGATGCCACAATCGGAGAGGGTTTAATGTTTTAGTTTGGTAACACTTATAAAAACCTCTCCCTGAATCTGGCCTGGAGATTGATGGTGGCGAGCCTGCTGATGCAGAGAAGCAAGGGCATGGAAAGTTTAAAGGCGAGGATGGTAGATTAATTGGATCATTTTGAAACAAGATGCTAAAGCTAACTGTTTTCATCACATTTACCTTTCCAACAAACAGTGGAGGCCCATAGGCTTTTTAGGTATTTCTGAATATTTCTGAGCTAGGGTTTAAAATTAAGATCATGTACTGTCTATGAACACAGCTTTAATGATCTTACATTTTGTGATGCCTGGGTTGGGAGAGCTTCGTTTTAAACATCTGTGTGAAGCACAAAGACCATCAAAATGCTATTTTCCAATGTGCTGAAATAATTCACTGCTGTGCCTATGTCTTTTATTGCAGGCAGACTTTAGCCTACAGCACAATTTATGAGAGAGATACAAACAGAGAGAGAGAGAGGTGTTATAATTTACAGTGAAAATATGAACAAGCTGAACCCTAGCATTGTGTTTTACTGGCAAGAGATGCAGCTGAAAGAGATCAAATATCAGTGCTTTCTAATGGAATTAGCAGATAGGTTTTCAGCCCAGAATCAGCTAATTCTTCAAAATACCATCCAACCCAACATATGCTACACCTGGGCTGGCATCCTCTGTGCTTAGTTAGCAGCTTTACAGTACCCAAACTCAAATCCTGATGGATCAGAAATCCTGAGTCCAAGTTACTTGAGTCTGAGGACTTACAGGCAAAGATGAAGCTTAAGTAGTTTACTTTGTGCAGTTTGTAGCTAGCTGTTGTTGAGCAATCCAGGGTCCAAACAGCTTCTACAGCACTTCAAGAGATTAGCCTTCATTTTTCCTAATTCCACACTTGGGATCAGTCTTCAAAAGAGGCAAATTTCCAATATTTCCCCCAAAGCCATAGAGGCAGAGAATGGTCCAGCTTTTCCTATGCAACCACTGAAAAAGTATGTATTTGGTGTTATTCATTCTGCTACTGATTCTCTAAATTCAGTTTAGGAAAGTGCTGATGGGAAAAAAGCACATTACAGATTAGTCTAGGATCCAAATTACATGACTCATCCTCTAGAAATGAAGGGAGAACAACCCTGGGATGGGATAAGGGGTAGTGGTAGCACAAAGACAACAGCCTCAAGAGACAAGTGGAGTCAAAAGGAAGTCTGAAAAAAACTGTGTAATTGCCATCTTGGCTGACACACCACAGATCTCCAGAAATAAAAGCATGAGTTACTACAGCTTGAGCTAAAGAACTAAGTTTCTCTAGCTGGGGCTGTACCAACTCATATCCTCTGAGAATCGGGGGTCCTGTAACATACTCATCAGTGGGTTACACAATTTTTTGCACATCGATGGAAACAACCTTCTTCCATCGGTTTTAAAATTAATGAGAAAATAGGGCACCAACACTCAAGAAGCTGAATGGATAAAAATCACAACTTTTGGACAATGTTTTTGCTGAGGACATTTGCAGTACGATAGCTACCAGCTTGACGAACTCAATCACAAGCACCTAATCATGCAACGCCAATTAGAACTAACAACCAACAGGAAAACTGAAATAAAAGACATTTAATACTAGCTACAATTTTAAATACTGGAGGCTACTTTTCAATCCTAAACATATACTTAGTAAGGGCTAAGATTTGTGGTCAGGTTATAACCTGACTGTTCCTTCTAGCTCAACTCTAACTCTCTCTGCCCATACTCCTAAACGCTTCAATGTGTTGATTTCATCATGTCATCTCAATGCCACTGCTGGTTTCAGTCATGTCATCTCAATCATGTTAATACCCATGAAGCTCCACGGTAAGGCAAGATTCCAATGCTGATCCAAATCAGTCCTCCAGTGCTACTACACAATGCATGACAAGGTCCTCTATCTGCCCATCTCCCCTCTCTCCACTGCATCAGTCAGCTCCTGGGTCCTGAAATACCTGCAACTACACACTGCACCTTCCTCAGATAACTCACTTCCTACAGCTAACGAGAATTCTCAGTATGGTAGCACCTGTCACTACAGCTCAGCCCAGGAATCCAGGCTCACAAACAGCTAAGCAACACACAGGGAAGGAAACTAACAAGCAGACAACAGAGAGATGGAGTGCTGCCTTCTGGCCCCATGGATTTCTGGAACTGGTGAAAGGATGGAGTGTGGGAATTTTCATTCAAGTGACTTTTCCATGCACAATCCCCACATAAACAGACAAGCTCTACCACAAAGCCCTTCAAAATCAGCTGGATCCAGGAACTCGGGGATGCTTGCCACAAATCACTGCATCTAACATGGTTGAATGCTGGGACAATGTAGACGCGAGGAGGCTGAACAAATCCAAGATACATGCGTATGAATAGAGCATGAATGCAATCCACCAGATTAGTTTTAATGGGGATATAGAACTCGAGTTAAGAACAAATGAATTAACCCTAATCTAGACAAGGCTTGGAATGGCACAGTTTAAATCACCCGTAGCCCACTGGCCTTACCCTACCTATCCATTACAACCCCAAAATACAGTTAATACTTTGCAGAGATCACAGACACAGTCTAATCAGTTATTGATTAGAAATGTTCAGTTCTGAGCAGCACTCCAGTAAAAAAAAAAAAATAACCTGATCAGAGAGAGAATGTTATACATCCTTGTAGAAATTACCCTTTTTGGAACCCATCCAACTATATTATAAAGGGCTGCAAAGGATATTTTCCTGCACAGAACTGCTTCTATACAGGCCACCTCACACCTCAAATAATTATACCTATTTCCCACTTGATCGCTTCATTGTAGAGAAGTATTCAGAGGTGGAACTACAACCTGGATGGTAAGTGCTCTTAACAGGTGAACTAGCACAGTTTCATCTGCTCAAAGACAAATACTATGGGGCAGATTTCCAAAATGACCCAAGAGATTTAGGAGCATGTCCCTCAAACTGCCAAGCACCCATCCTTAAATCAATGGGATTTGTGCTCCTGAATTCCTCAGGTGCTTTTGAAAACACCACTTCAAATATTTGTCTGCATTTGGGATTTCTGAACCCCCAATGTAGGTCAATTCCTACATCACCTCACACACAGAACAGGACCTCCTTTCTATGGTCTGGTCTATACTACCCGCCTGAATCGGCGGGTAGAAATCGACCTCTCGGGGATCGATTTATCGCGTTCCGTCAGGACGCAACAATCGATCCCCGAATCGGCGCTCTAACTCCACCAGCGGAGGTGGTAGTAAGCGCCGCCGACAAAAAGCCGCAGAAGTCGATTTTGCCGCCGTCCTCACAACGGGGTAAGTCGGCTGTGATACGTCGAATTCAGCTACGCTATTCACGTAGCTGAATTTGCGTATCTTAAATCGACTCCCCCCTGTAGTGTAGATGTACCCTATTATTTACGTTCCGGTTACTTACAAGGGATTAACTGTATCGTATCTTCTTGACAATCCATTTGTTATGGGGTAATCATTCTGCAAGGCTACTCTTTAACTGGTTTCCTTTCAATGGCATTTAACAACAAATTGAACAGCTTTCAATGTAGGTGTTCACATAGAATATTGAAAGTAAAATGGATTGATAGAATAAGTAATGAAGAGGTCCTAGCACAGCAAAACTATCTACAACAATACAAGCAGGAC
>NW_020664482.1:4324341-4419491 GCF_002925995.2 Terrapene triunguis | reverse complement strand
GGTCCTACAGGCTGGAAAGTCAAAGGTGACAAATAAGCAGGCTGTCCATTTCTCCCTATTTTGGGAGAGACAGATGTTTCTCAAAAAAGTAAGTTCTAGCCTCTTAAGTGAAGGGGTTGGAGTACTGAATCCTTAACAAAGCCATCCTTTCTCTCAAATATTCATTAGAAACTGAAGTTAAACAGGTACAGTATTCACTAAAAATGAACCAATAAAAAAAACTTTAAATGGTGTGAAAAAAATATCTCCTTTCAGTTGCTCAATACACATACAGAACCATGCATACATACATCTCACATTAAGTTATAATACAATCAATTATAACTGTGATTAATGTATTTTCTCACATTTCTGCCAGCCTTACATGCTCTCTGACTGCTAAACTATTTCCTTATTCCATCACTCCAAACTCTGTCCTCAGCAGCTCTCTTTTAATTAATCTGCCAGATAAATGTTTCCTCCTTCTTCCCCAAATGTGGATTTCCCAAAAATTACCCCATCCCAGAGGCCCAACATGAGCGAGATCCAGTTATGGACTAGTAACAGCTTAAAAATGAGCCCTGCAGGGCTAGAAACAGGAACCTTAAATTGCTGTCCCATCCAAGTTCCACAAAGCACAAGAACGGAGAGGGAGGAAAAAATGGATCCCCTTATTCTGGCACTCTCTGCTGTCAGAGTAAATTAGAGCAGCCCCAGGGCAGCTCTAATTTATGCTCAACTGCAACATCCCCTAGATTCCATTTAATCAAGTAAGAATAGAAAGAATGGTATCTGGCTACACACTATCCGCAGGGATATCCACTGACTGAACCGTAGGAATGGATAGCTACCCCGACAGCTGAAATGGTTCTATTTCCTAGTGCAGACAAAGCCTGAGGCTGTATAGATGGAGGGATACAAGAAAGTCCCATTCAAATGATTAAAAACTCTAAAACAATCCTTAAGTAGTTTTTAGAACATGCATGACATGGTGCAGAATAATTTTATCAGCTCTCATTTTTTGTTCTGCGTAATTTGCTCATAGCTTCACCCCTTGTAATGCACTCATCCCAAACTCATGCTGACAAAACCTTTCTCCCACACCATCATGTATTCCACATAGATCACATATATAATATATTCCTATTTGTTTAAATATTATTTTTGTTGTAAATATTCATTTAACTGACCTTTAAGGTATTAAAAGCTACTTCCTAGCTCCAATATGTTGGTTTTTAAACAAGAGGAAGAACAAATTTAACGATCTTCTGTCCTCACCCCCTCAGTGACAAGCTACTCTAATTAGTGTTTCTTGAGAAAAGACTACAAACCTAATCCTACACGCTGCACTGCTAGAACTCCCATTGATTTAATGGGCCTACGTATGCAGAGACAACAAAGCAGACATGTACCTACAATGATACATTTATCCAAGTGGGAGATAAAGGGTAGCCCCAAGAAGTTCTCAGAACTAATTTCAAATTTGATTAGGATTAAATTATAATTCTGAAAAGTGTGGTGGTTGTTTTTTTTAAATGTGCTCAGAATTATTTCTTGTAAAACAGTCTGAATTATGAGAGAAGTCAGGGAAACAGGAGATGGCATTTGTAGTGCCTGGCTATTTCTTAACACAAACACATCACTCTCATAGCCATCTTCTTAAACCTCTGGTTCACAAAATCTCCATAATCCTTTACCAGTCCCCATAACTGTCTGTTTTTTGTTTAATATCAGAACAAAAATAATGAGGGAGGGCAAAGTGCTACCATCTCCCCTGAGTAAACAGTAGAGAGAAGACAACAAGGAGTCCGGTGGCACCTTAAAGACAAAGTGGGTTTTTTTACCCACAAAAGGTTATGCCCAAATAAATCTGTTAGTCTTTAAGGTGCCACCGGACTCCTTGTTGTTTTTGTGGATACAGACTAACACGGCTACCCCCTGATCGTAGAGAGAAGCTATCAAATAATCATTGGTTTGTGCCAATAGAAAGCGTGAGAAACCTGGAGGCTCAAAAATGAATACCCATTAACATATTGTGTCTGTGATTAAACTGGGATAAAGATATGGGGCGGCTTAGCGGGATGATCATGCATTGGGAGTAGAAGATGAATGCTTGTGGGGCAACCTCCTATCCTGTAGGGTTGAGGTACAAGCCTATTGTACCTGCCTGGGCATTACCTACCATATGGCTGCCTCCAGGCCTTTCAGGCAAACAGCAGCTTAAAACACAACCAGCCCTCAGGTTGCCAGCCCTTAAGTAGCAACTTCTGCCTGCCCCCTCCAGGTTCAGAAGCGGTTCAGAGCCAGATGTGAAGTCAGTTTGGTGGGGTGTTATCCCTAGTGCCTGTGTCCAGCACACGGTTCTGCGGAGGCGCCCAGGGCTTGGGGACCCAACTCTCTTCTCGCCCCCAACCCCGCAGCGATCCGTCCCGGGCCGGGGCACACTGCGGGGGGCGGCAGCTCTGGGGCAGCTGCCCCGCCCCAGAGGCAGGGGAGAAGCGGCTGCCGGGGCGGTGGAAGGCGGCCAGGGGCTGCCGGGGCGCAGGGGACGGATCCCCCCGTCCGCAGCGGGGCCGGGCGGGCAGAGCTGGGGGGCCGAGGCCCTATAGGGGCGGCGCAGGGGAGACCTCGGACTCTGCCCCCGGGAGCGGGCCCAGCCCCCGCATTAAGGGGATGCTGCGCCCTTGAAGGCGCCGCGGCCAGGAGCAGCCCCCTCGCCAGGCGCCGCCAGCCCCGGGCAAGAATGCGCATGCGCAGCAGCAGCACCAACCCGACCCTGCGCTCTACCTCTCGACCTATGACCTTGCCCCCCGCCGCTTATCTCTCTCGGCCCCGCCTCTCGACCTATGGCCCTGCCCGTCCCTCCTATCACTGTCGGCCTCCTGGCCCCTCTCAGTGGTGACGCCATCTCCGTGCGCCGGTCGCGTTGCGGGCGCCCCTGGCGGTGGCCGCCCGGGCTGAGGAGGGGAGGGTGTCCGTGGCCCGTGGGGGACAATGGCGGCCGCCTCGCTGTGGAAGGGGCTGGTGGGGATCGGACTCTTCGCCTTGGCCCACGCGGCCTTCTCCGCTGCGCAGCGTGAGTGAGCGGGGCCCCGCGCGGACACCCGGTCCCCGGGCCGGGAACGCCGCGGGCAAGGATCCGGGGTGGGTGAGAGGGGCAGCTGCCCGGGGCGGGGGTCCCATCCCCATAGCCACCCTCGGTCCCGGTGCCCTCCTCCCCCACGCTCACTGCGCGGGCAGCAGGGGATGTGGGGGCGGCTTGTGGGGAGAGCCGGGGATGTGAAGGGATCGGGGGGCGAGCAGGGGGCGGCTTGTGGGGAGAGCCGGGGATGTGAAGGGATCGGGGGGCGAGCAGGGGGCGGCTTGTGGGGAGAGCCGGGGATGTGAAGGGATCGGGGGGCGGCTTGGAGGGGACCAAGGGATGTGAGGGGGGCTTGGAGGGAGGATGAAATCTGAGTGCATCGAGCTGAGGGGGTGAGATCTGGCATGCAGGAGCTGGACCAGGGTGATAGTGGGCGTCAGGATGACATGCGGGGATGGGGTGGAGTTAATCAAGACGGGAGAGAGGTTCAGGAGGGCAATAGAGGGCCACGTTGTTATTGAGGAGTCACTGGACCTCAAGCCATTTGCATTTCCAGCAGTGGGGGCTGGGGCAAGGGAAGGAGAAAGGGGGGGGGGGGGAATACAGCACCAAGCTATGATTACAGCTCAGAGTCCATTTTTAATATATTCTGTGTAGGAAAAGAATTTATAGAAGGTAGCTAATCTCTTTTTAGTGCATTTTACGTTTGTTTAATAGATATCATTAATAGGTTTAAAGCAAAACAGTATCATTTCTCCAAAAATGCTTGCTTATGCAGTCAGAGATCCAATTATTTTTTCTGATCACTAATCCAGGACCCTTGCTGGGAAAAACTGTTCCCTGAAAACATTTATTCTGATCCATCAAAATGGGTTTAGCTGTGGTAGATGACAAACCTGAATATTACATACTTCTGATTATCTTTGTAATTCCAAGTTTTCAATTTCTTTAAAATACTGTTTTTCAATGCTAGTGGGTTTTTGAGACACCAGATGCTAAATCATCTCAGAATTGAGGTGGGGAGATTGGCGAACATGCCAACAACTAGTATTATATGATTTAAAGGTTGAGTATCTTTCCACATGCCCGTGCTAGAAGCAAACACTCTTTAACCTTGATGGTTTGTGAGGTATTAAAGCTTGAAGCTACCATTTGTCAGTGCTGCATTAGTTCCTTGGCATAGCAATGCATTTGGAGTACTAGTCAGCGTCTGACCACAGCAACTGCTACAGTGCAGTTTCCAATCCGTGGCAAGAGAACCATTTTGCCAAGAGTATTTGAAGATGCTAGAGAAGATGGCCACATTATTTCAACTCTTAGCGCACAGTGGATCAAATTCAGCTCTCGTGTAAGTGGGTGCATCTCCCAGTGACTAAGATGGAGTAAACCATTTAGGATGATGCTTATAATTCAGAAAAAGGTGTATCCTTTAGAACCCAGAGTTATCTGAATGTTATGACAGATTAAGTTAATGCAAAATGTGCTTTTAAAATTCCACACTACACATACCTCTGAATAGAATGAAAAATAATTAACAGTAATGAGCTAAATTTCTACCTGTTATGACTTAGTGGATGTCAGTAGAATTAGGCTAGTAAGTATAACATTTACAAATAATTCCTCAACGATCCTTCTTTACACACAGTTCTAGTACCTCCATGGGTTATAGCCAACCCATCTGGAAAGTGTACCCATTTTTGAAGAATTCTGTAAGAGATTTGTGCTTCATGTGCAATAGTATTCCATGTAGATATTATATACAATGCCCTAAGGGTATACAAGAAGGAATCATTTATTAAATGTAGTAGTCTGATGCTGAAGTAGTAAAGCAATTGAAGATTGTCTTGTGCAGAAACATGCTCTTCAGTTTACTAGTAATGATGACCAATTTAGATAAGTTCAATAGGGAACAGTGGCTATATATATTGCAATAAAATAGAACATCTAATTCCTTCTGCTGAAGTAGCTTTGTGAGAGTGCTGGCTGCACTACAGTTTGAGTAGCAATATCTGGCATTCATAGAGAATTCTTCCTGCATATGCGTGCCCCATCATCAGCCCTCTTCCACCCTTTTCGCTCTCATGCAGAAAGATTAAATTATTGCTGAAATTATTTATCAAGGCAGGTTTGGAAGATCAGATATGCTGTCTGAGGAAGCAAATGTGGAAACAAGATTAAAAATGGCAGAGTTATTGGGAGTTAATAGTCCATGGCATAATACATAGAAACCCAAACACTCCTGGAATTTATATTGATTTGCCTTATTACAAAAAAAATTAACTTACCAGTATGTCTTTACTTTATAGATCGTTCCTATATGAGATTAACAGAAAAGGAAGATGAAACATTACCGATAGATGTAAGTTATACATTTTCATTGTGTTTGGAAGATTTAAGACTAATAATATAGTTTGGTCTCTTGCTTTTGTTCCTGTTCATTTTTTTTTTTATTTGGATAATTTAATTTTAATCATTAAATCTTTCACATTCTCATTCTGCCTGAGAATGTTTCACCTACCAGTCCTAATGTCCAGTAATGCGTTACAGCTCTTACAAAGAGTGTTTGCAAGTCAGAATAAGCCCTGACTTCCTTCTACTTCTTTAGAACTGTTGGTGAAACGTCTCCTCCAGGAATTCCATGGCTTCTGTCGTTAGAACTTGGAAAATCCTTGCATAAGTCTCTTATACTCTGCAGCATAAACATCTGCCCCCCTCTGGCTTTTGTTGGCTGACATTTGTTTATTCAATACTATTGTGTGCTGCTGTTATCCCAGCACAACCTGTTTCATTTACTTCAATTTTCTTATTTCTGATTTTAATTGTATCTTACTTTCCTGATTTGACCAATAAGAAAATGACATGCAGAAGTGGACTTCAGAGGTCGTGCCCAGTTGTCATCCTTGTTGACAGTGTTATGGAGGTTACATAATTTGTCTGAGTACTAGATTCTTCCTGTTAAAGCAGTAATTTGAGTGCACAGAACAGTGATTCTGACTGCTGAGGAATACAGAATCTGCCTGAAGAACTCTGCTAGGCAGCTTGATCTAGTTCAGAGGGTACAGGGTGGGTGCCAGGAAATCCCCCATCTGTTCCTGCTTCCGCTATTGACTTGCAGTGCTACCTTGGGCACCTACTTAATCCTTGTGCCTCGATTTCCTCCCCCCACTAAAATGGGGATAAAATTATTTGCCCAGTTTCCTAGATCTCTGGTTGAAAAACGTGTAAGTGCTTATTGTGTAAGACAACTGTGAGCAAAACAGAATAAAAGATGAGAATTTTGTACAAGCGTTCTCTTATATTGTTTAGCAACCTCTGTGTGGTGTATTGTATCTCTCTCTGTTGCAGATAGTTCTTCAGACACTGTTGGCCTTTGCAGTTACGTGTTATGGAATAGTACATATTGCAGGAGAATTTAAAGACATGGATGCCACTTCAGAACTAAAAAATAAGTATGTTGGGGTTCTTTCTGTTCGTTAACACACTTTTTCCTGTTGCTCTATAAATAAACTCAGCATGTCCTTTGACATAGCAGCCCCAGAAATGTTCTCCTTTTTAGCTCATGCCTTCTTGCCAACCTGCTGTAAATGTGATGCTGGGAAGGACAGGCAGAGCCAGGAAGCCACCACACAATGTCTGGCTGTGGGATGTAGTGTTCTAGATAGGATGAGGCTACAGCAGTGACTGGGACACTTTCTGCCCTTCCTTGGCTCCTTCCCTGGGCCTCCTAAAAACCCACCTCAGAGTTGGAGTAGTGGAGTGAGCAGATGAGGAACAGGGAGATATGAGGTTACAGAACTACTCCTGTCCAGTGGTCTCAGCAGGGGACTGGGAGGCAGAAGCTCTTATCTCCAACCATCTCTGCCTGAGTTTTCACATCAGTAAATAGGGATAACATGTACCCCCTCCTAAAGGTGTCGATGATGAATTAGTTAAATGCTATAGAAATGCTGAATTGAATTGTATAAATCTGTGAAGGATTTTGAATTGAATTTTGAGGTGGATAGGAAGTCAGATGGGCAGAAAAGCTGCTCCTATAGAGAGTAGTCTGAATAATATGGGACTTAAGTAAATCCATGAAAGAGGCAGTATAAGGGGGCCTGAACGTGAAGTGCTAAGAAGTGTGTGAGAATTAAGGGCGCTCAGCATTATTAGCACTGAGGCACAAATATGGATTTTGGCTGAGGCAAGGTCAAAGGGAGGAGGAATTTGGGTGATATTTTGTGGGTAGTTATTAACACTTGTACATAAGGAAACTATAGAAGAGAGAGTAAAGTTTATTAATGATGTGGGTGTTTTCTGTATGCATATCTATAGCTCTGTAACACTACCATCTTGTCTTTAAAATTCTTAACATTTGTGTTATGGCATAGGGAATTTGCGTAAGATCTAGAAGCTTGGCACCTCTGCCATTTGGTAACAGCACTTACTTATTTTTCTGTCTGTTTGTAAAAATCTGGTGTTTCCAAGAGTGACTTTCATCAAATGATCATTCTAAAGCCACATTAATTTCATTTTTCATGTTTATTTTAAGGACATTTGACACATTAAGGAACCATCCATCTTTTTACGTATTTAATCATCGTGGTAGAGTATTGTTCCAGTCTCCAGATATAGTGAATTCTTCTTCAAACCAAGATGCTTTGTCATCCAGCGCATCACTGAAGTTACGAAAACTTGAACCTCTGCGCCGTTAAGATTTTTACAGATTATAATAGAACAGGACACTGAGATGTAATATTGGAGTTGGGGGTGTAAACACTTTTTTTAATTTCTGGAGCAGTATTTATATTGATCTTCCAGACTTTATAAAATATATATATATAACTAAGGACCTTCTTTGTACACTGTTAATGAAAATGACTGAATTGACTTGGCAATGGAGTGTAAATTATTGCTACAATTATGCTGTGAAACATCTTTGAACTTTCATATATTAAACAATGTTGCGGTTGATTTTTTCATTTAAAACTATTCCTATCCTTAAGAAAAGGCAAATAAGTTTTTATTGCAATGAATATTGTTTAAAAAGAGGGAATGCTTTAGTGCTATTTATTTTCTTGGTTTGCTTGCATTACCCTTTATGGAACTCCTTCAGAAACCATGGGTGCACTGCAGCATGAAAAGATAGAGGAGAGGAAGCTATCCGTCTCCTGTTCCTAGAATGTCTAAAATGCCCCTTTTGGTGTATGTTTGTGAAACTCAAAAGAATGCTTTCATTCTTACAATGCTAGAAAAAAGTGGTTATGTCTGACAGGTTTTTTAACTCTTCGTTATCAAATTATTGGTTTCTAGTTATCCTCCTGTTTAAAAGTAGATTTTCTCCTTCTCCTCCCAAAATTATCTGGGACTCTACATCTGGTATATGTATGGAAGAGACGGCTTGCTTCTTTTTGGATAATCTAATATGTTCAGTTTGTTTATTCACTGTATGTGTATTGCTCTTTGCTTATGTATACAGGAACATTCATGAAATGGCTGAGTAGTGTTTCAGTAAGATAAACGGCACCAGAAACTAGTTTCTTTCATGCATTCTGAGAAGCAGTTTTCATAAGTATTAAGACAAATATCCATTTTAACGCATTGTATGTGTTTTCTAATAATAAGGTGCTATAGGGATTAGCACAGGAAAGGGGGCTAAGTGTGCATGGTATAACTATCCCTGTCACTAGCCCCGAAGCATCAAATTAAGCTAACGAAACTGTTACCTCTGAGCCATTAGCTGACTTAAGAGAACTGTTTTGAAGGCATGCGTTCTTAAAACATGACATAGCCTTTAACCGGTACTGTTTTCTAATTTTTTTTTTTAAAAGCTTGTTTTTACTGTTAAACTTTGTCCAGCTCTGGCATTTCCAGTTGGTAACTGAAAGCTTCTCTTCTGCTTCCATGACATAGCTAAGACCCTTTGCATTGCGTGAGATGCTTTACGGGTCCACCTAGAGTTCTGTATATTCCCCCTTGAAGATCTCTCACCTCAGCATACAAGTCGCCCTTTTTACCCTACAATGTTTTTATTTTTAACAATCTATTTTATTCAACCCAGCAATCAGAGTTCAAAGGCACAAAGTGTAGGAAAACACCATGGAAAACTGAGCACCTTCTGCTGGCCCATCCTATTGCCCGGGACCCCAGGGGTGAGAGCAGCAGTATGGATGGCTGCTCTGAGTAGTTATGATTTTCAAGTTGGGTTGGTTAAATATTCAGAAGAGTATTCTGGTCATTTAAACGTTGATCTCCAATCCACTGAGCTATTTCCTAAAGTGTATTGGCTCTCCTTCCCTGGGAGTCACAAATAAACTTGATTAACTGATAGCTGCTACCACTAAAGGCCTCATGTTGCCCCGTTTAACTTAAAACTTCCATTGTCAAGTACAGCGCTGGTGTACGAGGAGAGGATTGCTTTTTGCCTTGGCAGGGTAGGTGGAGGAAATGGATGCAGACTGATGCCTAAGCCAGCGTGACTCTTGCTAGCTCCGGAGGAGCAAAAGTGGGATGAGAGATGGAATGAGGTTCTCATGCCATTGGATTAATGCCAGAAGAGGTGAAGAACGACAGCAAGAGCCCTGTAACCAGCCTAGCAGACTGATATTTCAATTGTGTTTGGCAGTGTACCATTTGCATAATGTCTTGTAGAGCAGGGCTGCTCACCTATTAATATCTAGGGAGGCCATGTTCATGCTACTGGAAGGCCCACTCAGTGCAAAATGCACTACAGCGTGAAGGCTGGAGTCCTGCTCGGAGCAAATGTTTGTTTCTCAAGCTCTCAATGTTGCATAGTTTGAGAGCTGCGAAGCACCTTGGCGGCTACATCAGGCCTGTTAACCTCATGACGAGTAGCCTTACTCTTTAGCAACAATGGTTATATCGCAAAGCTGTACAAATTATTTTTTTCTTATCTTGCAATGTCCAATAAAGAACGGATATCCTTACAGAGCTTTTGGTGGTGATTTTTCTCCCAATTGTCCTGCACCTTGTCAGACCAAGGTCAGTGAGGGTGATCAAGAAATTGTCCCGCTAGTAGTTCTAAAGAAATTAATAACCTTACTTTGGCTGTAGCATCTTTGCAGTGAAGTTCTTGCATGCCACTTGTCCATTACTGTGTCAGATACATAAAAAGGGAATCAGACCAACACAATGTCCTGGTGGCTAAACAAGCTTTTAGGATCACTAAATCCTTGGCCTGCATTATCTGGCTGCCTTCAACATTCCTAGTCTATATCTCAACAGCCTGAGTCATATATATTTACTCTGAGTAAAGTCTCTTCACATGTGAGTTAATACTATATTTAACTGATGAGCAACCTCATTGGAAGGCATGTACACCCAAGATCTTGTCTCCTTGGTGTCTGAGTTGTTGAGGAAAGTCCCACCCCTGCTTCCTAAGGCCAGAGATAAACACTGGTCATAACTGCGTAGCCACATCTAATTCATCACATTCAATAGTATTTGGAGGCTGTAAAATTAGTAAAGAAAAATATTTCAATTTGCTTAACTACAGCTTTAACCATGGTTGCAATAGAGAGATCACTCTTCATCTTTGTTTACTATACTCCCTTCACTCTATTAAGTCCCCTGTCTACATTCAGCACCGTAGGTACAAACACACTCCTTAGTACAGTATTCGTAAGAGGGGGCACCGCAGTATTGCAGATTTGCTCTGGAAACCAGCTATGTTGCATTTATCCCTGGGGCATTCATACGTAAGTTGCTATAGACCATTTTCTGTTCTCAGAAATTGGCAAGGAAGCAAAAATATGTTGCACCATCAAAAGCTTTGAGTGAGCCAAATGGAAATCGTTCCCCAGCTCATCCAAATACTTCCAGTGCCTTTACTCTTTGTATCTACTTGGCTAGGGTACATGGCATATTTCTGCTCAAGCAGCATGCTTTATTAAATACTGCAAAAGATTAATCCCTTAAAGACGGGCCACTAACGAGCATTTCTATTCTTTTGGTTGCAATTTGAATCCAGATTAGCACCTGTGTTGCTGCATTCTCTTTCCCTCTCCTCACTATTTAATGTAAGTCCACATTTATCTTGGATAAAAAAAAAAGTGCTGCTGTCAATCAACTGTTCCTTCAAATAACAATGGGACATGGGCAATAGTTTCTGTGAGAAAACATTCCCAGTTCATACCCCCACTCCTCTGGTACAGGTTGTTATGGTGTATTGGTTCTTCTATGGACCACAGCTGGTAGAAGTGTCTTTTCTCAAAGATCGGTCAAATAGGCCTGAACACTTACATGTCTCTAAAATAGCCACTCATTACACTCTTCTTTTGGTTGCAGCTCCCGTAGTCATAACTGAGACTGATTACTGTCTCTGGAGAAGTTTGTAGTGTAACAGAGCTGGAAACGTCTCTTTAGTGCAGGAAAACAAAAGACAATCCGATTAATTGGTGTGGCTTTATTTTTAGTACTTGGTATGTGCTTCCCCCCTCCAGCTGTAATCCATTTTCCCAGAGCAGTGTTTAGATCTCTGGGAGATGGGTGTTAGACTCTTACTTATTCAGTGTCAAATCTTTGGTGACTATTTACTTGTAAGCAGGTGACACAAATGACTTCTCAAGCTGAAGTGCTCCTGCACTGTTTAATTTTTACCTCCTTGTGCCTGGTGGAAGGGCTATTCAAATTCAACCCATTCCAGCATTCACTTCACTGCCTCTTCTCCAGATCAATCAGGGAAGAACCCTACAACCCATGCCTCTGAACTAGTACTTTAGCCATGGACCTCAACATTCTCCCGGGGTTTAGTCTCAGGGCTTCCACCCTGCAGAGAATTTGTTTGCCCTTTTTGGTGGTTGGAATCCATTCAGGGGCAGTTCAGCCTCAGAAAACAGCAGCTAAGAATGCCTGAGCCCTGCCAACCTAGTGCAGCTTCACCATTGCTGGAATACAGGCACCTTAGGAGGCAGCATCAAAGGGGCAGGGAGAGCTGCCGCTTGGGTTACAGCTGCCTTGTCATCACTAGTCAGTGCCTCTAGTGATCCCAAAGGACCGTAGGGAAAGGGGGTGAGATATTTTGAATGTTAAAACAAGCAGAAAACCTGTACCTGCTCCCTGCATTATGACGCAGCCCTGAGGGCACAAGTTACTTTACTTTGCCTTGCAGTTCACACTGAAGCCTCTCAAATCACCCAGGATGACAGCAGTTGTTTATCAGGACAACTTTAAAAGCATGGGGGAAAGACAACTCCCCACATCTCAGCATCCTCTGAGATGTCCGTCCCCAGACTTTAACAGGACAAGAGGGTTTATTTTATATAATTACTCGATTTTTAAACAGAGCACTAGCTACAGTTCACACTATGGTGCCAGCAATCTCCAAATAGCCCACCCGGCTCGACAGCTCTGATTCAAAGGTGGGTCTGAAATGGAGCTGGAAACATCCACGACAAACCCGCATAGTAAAGACTCAGCGTTTGGGTATTTTACCTGGGGCCAGGTTGAAACACATTATTAGTCCCAGCCAGACTTTTTGACTTACTATATCAAAATTGGCCACATGGGGCCAACTTCTGAGATTTGCCAGCTGACCCCAGGCCAGAGCCACCCCTTTTAATCTGTGCAGACAGACAATGAAAGGGGCGTTACTGGAATTTTGAAATAGCCACAGAAAGTCGGGTAACTACCAGGCTTACACAACAACGGATGAAGCAATGTGAAGAGCAAATTCCAGCCAAGCACAACTCCCAGTGCCTCTGCCAAAGGCAGGCTCCCTTTCAGCTCACATGACAGAGCCACTGCCTGGTCTGAGTCTCTGCGGAGGTGGGTGCTGGACTTATTATTGGGAGTTCCTTAACTCAGAGAGACTCAGTAGTGAGGAACCGAGATCAGAGCTTTGCTGCTCACGTGCTCTGCACGCTAGCCCTATGGCACTAATGCTCTGCAGCCTGATTAGCTCTTGCCATTCAGACAGTTTCGTTACAGTACGAAGTGGGAGGTAGAGTACTACCAGATCAGATTAGTAACTGTTCACCCACCTTGTGCTGGTGTACATGACCCCACATGGGAAAATCCAGCCCCCCGAGCCTTGGTCCAGTTCGCACTGGCTCTGGGATGGATCTTGTGAGGAAAGGCTTTTCTTGGGTGGTTCGGATATGCTGGTCAGAAAGCTAGAGAGGATCTTCCCAAGACAATAGCAGGGCATCTGCTCACCCTACCTCCAAACTGTTACTTGGTTTGGATTGTGCTCGCAGCCCCGGCTTTGTGCTATCACCATAGAACTCTGCAGTCTAATATGTGTAACAACAACAGGAAGGGTTAGGCAGAAATCAGCTGCTTAGCGGAGGGCTGGGTTTCTAATCAAAAAGTCAAACAAGACTGTACTGGAAACCTTGGCGATACTTCAAGATGGTTGCTTAACACATGGTCTGGAGTTTCCTAACTGCCTTTTTCAGTCGATCTGAACCCCAGCAGTGACAGCGTAGCCGGGGCATAGAAGGGCAACTGCAGCTTTCAAAGGGTTAGAAACAGGAGGGTCCTTCAGCAGGGAAAACTGCTGGCAAAGATCAGTTCCCTGGAGTCCCTATAACTGGTGGAAACAGTTGGAGGGAGAATTAACGAGGATGCTTAACTATTGTGTTGGAGATAAAAATCACTTGTGCTACAAATCTCCAGGCCCACTGGTGACTTCAGTCCGTCTCGCCTTTGGAAAGAGCAGCAGTTTGGTACGTATGTTAATCAGCCCATCTCTACAAATGTCTCAGCTCCTCTTCAACAGGCTCAGCATTTGACGGGGCTCCTCTCTCTAAAAAGAGGGCTCGATTCACACCTTTTAGACTGCCTGGCGGTTCTGGCTCTCACCGCCCATCCAGGCAGGCGAAAGGCGAGTCGAATGGGGTATATATGGGAAGGATAAATACCAATAGGTCATGAACTTTAAATAGTTTTCTGAAGTTACAGGAATTCTCCTTTCATGCCTATCATACAGCATCCCAACATCTGAATGCCTCACTCTCCCTCCACAGCTCAGACATGCTAAACAAGAGGGCACACAAGCTGGAGCCTGACGGTGTCCATCCATTAGGACATTCCCCAAGAGAAAAGGTCTACCAATCACTGCCCTCTGGTTCCTGCCCAGGTTCCAAAAGGGCATGAAAGCATTTGGCTAGTTATTGGTGGACCAAGTAATATTGGCATGAGCTCCTGACCCCTCTCCATTGCCCTGTGGAGGTCACTAACCAGACAAATACTGGCATATCCAAGGGCCTCGAACAGAGAGGGATCGAATCCTCCTGAAGGGAGGTTAGAGACTGGGCAGTAATGGGTTAGCTCAGACAAGCACAGCCAGGCCGCACAGTGTTTATGGGTCACCAGCCACTTGCCTTTCTTCCTTGGCAACGAACCAGGTACTCCACACCAGCTCTCATCCAGCGGGATGTCAAACAAATACCTCCCAAACGTTGCTGCTAGTGTGCTGAATCAAAGTACCCTGACTTGCTTTTAGGGCAGCAGACGGGGTGCAGAGAACGCAGTGAGCGTTTAGTCTGAGTGGTACGCTGCTGCCACTAGGTCAGTGAACAAACCGGAAACAGAATTGGCGTTCTACAAAATCCCTGTTGATTTCAAACCGCCATCCCCTGGAAGAGCTTTTACAAAAGGTTAAGGCAGATCGATTTCAGCTTCTCAAGGATTTCCACTATACATTTGTACGTTTTAATGCCAGACCAAAAAGCCCCCAAACTTGCAAAATATAATTCACATGGTTTTTAAAATAGATTTGCTAAGACTGAGAAATTTCAAGTGTGCTTGGGCAGTGATTTTGGCTGGTGACCAGAAGTGGATTTAAAATCAAGATGCATCTAAAGTACAGATGCCCAGAAGGTTTTTAAAATTCCTTTAGGGCTCCCTGTCTCTCTCTGTACCCTCCCAACCTTTCTGTAGCTAATGACTGCCATTCTGCATCCCAGACCTGGTCTACACGAGGTGTAACTAACTGCATTACTGCAAACCCTGAGTGTACACATGGTGTTCTAGTGTCAAAAGTGACTTGCACTGATGCAGCTAAAACCCAGTTTGAAACCTGCACTGGCGTAAGGAGAATGTGAAGCCAGGGTTAGCTGCAAGATTATTAGTGTAAGCTACAACTGTGCAAAACCCCACAAACAGTGCAGAGAAGGTGTCAGTTTACTGGCTGAGGCACCCGGAAAGGGGAAACAGAAATGTTCTCAGGGCGGCATGGTACAGTGGATAGACCAATGGGCTAGGAATCAGGGGACTTGGGTTCTAATCTCAGCTCTGCCACAAACCTTGTATGTGACCTGGGGCAAGTCACTTCCCTGCTCTTTGCTTGTTCCCCTCCCAGTTTCAGGGGGGTGGGATAGCTCAGTGGTTTGAGCGTTGGCCTGCTAAACTCAGGGTTGTGAGTTCAATCCTTGAGGGGGCCATTTAGGGATCTGGGGCAAAAATCGGTCTGGGGATTGGTCCTGCTTTGAGCAGGGGGTTGGACTAGATGACCTCCAGAGGTCCCTTCCAACCTTGAGATTCTATGATTGTGAATACTGCTCCAATGAGCAAGGAAATAGCTACAGTGGTATCAATTTTCCTGCCTGGCAACGCAGAGTGCTCCCTTAAGGCCAGCTCCGAGGCTAGGAATAATCCTAATGTGCAAGAAGCGAAAAACAACCCAGTCCGGACAGATTTTCATTACTGCTCACCAGACAAGCTTAACTTCAGAGTAAGTTTCCTGGGTGCCCCAGCCGAACAGCAGCACGTCTGCTGTGAGGCCAACGCTGACCTGCCACCTCCTTTGGGAAGTGTCATGCAACAGCAGAACTGGACAATCTGCCTGCCCGCGTTGCTGTTTTATCCTCGTGGTTGCATTGTACTCAGCTGAGGGTGCTCGACATTGCACTAATGGGAAAGCACATACGAACTCTTGCCAACGTGCATCACAGTGCACAACTAACTGTCCCTGTGCCTTTGAAAGACACCACGAACAAGCAGGGAGAGAACAGTGGCTAGAGAAGAGGCCGGAGTCCTGGCTTCTGCGTTCTATGATAAGCTCTGCCACATGACTATGGGCAAGTCCCTTCCCATCTCGCAGGGTGCCATATGACTGTCTATAAAGCACTACTTTCAAAAAGAAATTGACTGCAGAAAAGTGAAAACTGCCTTTTCCCCCCCTTATTCCATAAGCAACTGGAGAGCCAGGCTGCAGTTGGACAGGTCACTTAAAAATAAAAAAAATTAAGGGTGCCTGCTGTGCACTGAGGAATTTACTATGTTGCAAAGCTTGGGAAATAGCTAGTGAAGAACCCATTTGATTTTCAATGGCAGGAATCTTGCTATTGTGCAGCTGCATTGTAATACTCACAGGCAGCAGAATGTTTTCAGCACTTTTAATCTTAGTATTGTTTTTTAAACATTTCCCTGTTCTTGAAGCATCTCTTCATCCTGACGCACTCCAATATACAGACTAGCAGTTTGGCACAGGTCAGCCAGCAGTTAGACAATGTAATGAATCCTGATCAACATAATCACACTCAGCATAGCCTGGAACCTATGTAAAAACAAGCAAGAACCCCAAACTTTACCGTTATCCTCAGACATTAAAAACCACACTCCACTACTGAGGGGAAAGATATTTTCACAAATCTAACCAAAAGCCAGCTCCAGCCTCCAACAGGCAGCTCCCCGCAGCCACACCCCCTCTCAGCATAAAGTCAATTGGACAGCTCCACAACAGAATCCCTCTGCATGGAAAATCTGAGCCCGCCAGCCCGCTCCGTACAGCGTTTAATGACCACCAAGGCTGCAGCTATGGAGCAAATGGGTCACAGCTGCGGGGGGGGGGGGGGGGGAAGCTTTTCCAGTTCAGACTGTCTCACAACAGTGGACCTATTTCCAAGAAAGCTGGGAGAAAACAGCAAAAGACACCCCCGACTAACACACACAAGAGAAAGTTGGCACTTGACAATCAAGCTTCAATACCCTTGTGAGCTAGGCAAATATTTTACAGATGGGGACAAACAATGCGCTTCTCTGCCTGCGGATGTTTTCGCTTGGCAGCAAACATGTATTGCTTGCATATTGGTTTCATAGAAATGACTTTAATGCAGCATAGCAAGTTAAGGCCTTTACATAGGTTGCCATAATTTTAAATAGGTGGTGTTTTTTGTTTTTTTTTTAAAGAACGTATTTAATTTGGGAAGCATAAAGGTGCATCTCCACCTGTAGATGAAAAGTTCAGAATCTGGGCCACTGTCTTCAGTTCTGATGCAGCCTGTATTGGCTTCGTAAGAAAGCTAGTGCTCATCTCAGCAGGGGAAAAAGCTTTTGGCGCACACCATGTGCGGTTTATTTATTCAACAAAAAGGAACTCTTCAAGGGGCAATACCCACTAAAAACTAGGCTGCAGCCTGACCAGCAAATAGCGACATTGCAGTGCATATATGTACCTGCAGTGGGAAACGTCCGATTCACATTTGCAATACTACCTATGATGCTGTTGTAATTCTGGGTTTTACTGAGTGGCCGAGTTGTGTAAGTTTGACTACCCAGCCCTGGAAGTAGATGGTGAAATCAGATAAATGGTTTCAATAACCTGCTACTCTGAAACGTCCCCGTGTTAAAACTGTAACCTTGCATGAGTAATCTCAGGTGCATAAACATACAAATAACGTAAGTATGATTGTGTGCCACATGGCTTAAGGAGAAGAGGGAGGTTTTACATCTCTTCTGTGCCCTTGAATTCTGGGGGCCAGTGCAGTCCCTGGTCCAGCCATCATGTGCCTATACCTCCGAGCTCACCCTAGCACACCCCTCATACCAAAACCTGCAACGCTCTGCATAAGGCTGGTACGGCAGTGCCTGTGCCAGGAAACTCTTCCCCTGGGTAAGTGGCTTTTCCAGTAAGTTTATGCAGGTTCAGCTGCATAAAGGGGCTAGGCCTGGACTTGAGAGGGAAGTCCTCACTCGTGTTTGTCAATGTCAGTCAAACCTGGGACTTTCAACACCAAAGCCACTGGCTTCTGTTGCTTGCATTCATGGAAAGAAAAGAAACTTTAACAGAGATAATAAGGTGCGCAGTCACTGGGACCAGCTGCTCGAGGAGACATGATTGCATGCACTAGGCCAGTGCACGTTTTTCATTTTGTTTTGACTGCTTAGTGTCAAAGTTAAGGTGCGCTCACTAAACTTATCTTGCCCACAGGGGGTGTATGGAATACCGTGGGTTATTTATGCTTTTACATTTAACATTGTACGTGAGCTAGGGAAATGTGGTCTAGATACAATTACTATAAGGTGGTTGCACAACTGATTGAAAGGCTGTACCCAACGAGTAATCATCAATGGTTCGCTGTCAAACTGGGAAGATATATCAAGTGTGGTCTCACAGGGGTCTGTGTTGGGTCCAATACTATTCAATTTCATTAACAGCTTGGATGATGGAATGGAGAGTATGCTTATAAAATCTGCAGACACCATCGTGCTGGGAGTGGTCGCAAGCACTTTGGAAGACAGGATTAGAATCCAGAGTGATCTTGATAAATTGGAGCATTGGTCTGAAATTAACAAGATGAAATTCAATAAAGACAAGTGCTAAGTAATGCACTTCAGGAAAAATCAAATGCACAACTACACAATGGGGAATAGTTATCCAGACAGTACTGCAGAAGAGGATCTGGAGGTTATTGTTGGCTTATATTTGTGATCGACTATGATGTGCAAAACACAAACGCCACATCTATTAACAGGAGTGTCAGAGGTAAGACACAGCAGGCAATCATTCTGCTCTACTCGGCACGGGCGAGGCCTGAGCTGGAGTAGTGTGTCCAATTTTGGGCAGCACACATTAAGAAAGATGTGAACAAATTGGAGAGAGAGTCAGTCTAGAGGAGAGCAATGAAAATAAGAGGTTTGGAAAACCTGATTTATGAAGGTTGAAAGAATTAGGCATGTTTAGTCTAGAGAAGAGAAGACTGATGGAGGCATTGTAAGTCTTCAAATCTTATCTCTGTCTGCTCAGTGTAGGACAAATAGCGATTGGCTCTGTTTGCAGCACAAGATTGAGATTAGACATTAGGAAAAAAAAATCTAACTAAAGGATGGTTAAACACTGGCATGTGTTATCTAGGGAGGTTATGAAATCCCCATCATTGGAGGTTTTTAGGAACAGCTTAGACAAACATCTGTCAGTGATGGTCCTGGTTTCCTTGGTCCTGCCTCAGCACAGGCAGCTAGACTGGCTGACCTCTTGAGGTTCCTTCCCGCCCTACATTTCTCTGATTTTGCAATAGCTTCCCACCGTTCAGCTCTAGCTATGGGAGGACTAGCAAGGTGCCAGAGGATGCTGGGATTTTAAGCAGACCTGCAATGACCAAGATTAGATGACAATTAAAATGCTAGCAGCCACGTAGAGCCTTGTCTGTTCACTAGGGCTTCTGCCATTACCATCCCTGTTGGAACTGAATCAGTAGTAGCAACAGCGAGAACTTTACCAATATTTCCGGGCACAGACAAGCAAGCGGTGAAGTGACTTGCCCAAGATAACACCCAGTAGTTTTTAAAGAGAGGGTCAAACATGTGATTGCTCAGTTTTCCATGCCCTCCCCACTCCTTTCTCAGATCATCCCTAGACCAAGCTGCTCTTGATTAGACTTAGCCGTAAGTTTATGGATAAAGCAGCACCAGCAGCAACGTTAAAAACTAAACATGATTTGGACAGAGTTGTGCTTCACAACAGTCTGCCTGTATGGTTTCCTAAGCCATTGCAGACAGATCGCGATTTAAAATAAATAAATAAATAAATAAATAAAATTTAAGTTGCCCATCCTGGTAAGTCTGCAGCAGGGTCCCAACTGGCTGATAAGCATGGGGCACTACAACCATCTTGTGCCTTCGCCATGTGTGAACATTTTCTCAAAACAAGGTTATAACGAGGTAGCATTAACAGGGCCATGAAAACTCTGTCCTGAATACACCGCTTTTCCAAACTACCCACTGCTGCAGGCATCACATTCACACATTTAGGTCCAAAAATTAGCTGCTATGTTTTATTTTTAAAGAACATTCTAAATATGCTAGAGCACTTGAAGCTGGAAAAAGCTTTAGAACAGTTGCTTTTCCGGCTGACCCAAAGACCCAAACAAGAGTTGCAGCACTGTTGTACCTACTACGAAGGGGAAGGAAGATCAGTACAAAGGCTGTCAGTGGAAGGTTTCACGGTAAAAATAAAACAAGTGATCTCATTTGAGTGGGAAAAAGGAAAAGCAGAGATATGGTTGGGCAACAGTCTAATGGAAAGAGTAGTTTCCATTACCAATTGCATTTGCTCTTTATCAAGGCTGCATTGCTAATCTGAAAACGTTTGGAATATCACATCCTTCCCTGCAATGAAGGACAGGGGTAATGAAATTGTAAAAGGCAGTAAAGTGGATCCAGGTTTGAAACTCCCTCTATCCCTGGCCCGAGGGCCAATGTCGTAGGACAAGAATGCTGCCTTTCTCCATTTCAGTTAGAATGAAGTCCTTTCCTACAGGCCTTGAATTAACATTGTTCTAGATCAGTGTGCTGAACATTTCCATCAACTCCCTCCTCTTACAAAGCCTGCCTACCCCGTTGTTTCCGGTCTCCATCTGCAGGCCTTCCTTTGGCGTTCGGTGTGTCATCTTCAGTAGAGGTGGGCTGGCGGGCTCTTCACGACAAGGACAGTCTATTTACAAAGCACATTTCCCGAAGGTGCTGCCACTGCGTTGGCTGGTAGCAAATGCTACAGTTAAATGTACCAATTGGTTTCCATGCATTTTCACTTGTTCCTAACTTTGAAAGAGAGTCCTCTTCTGCACTGAAGCTTTCCAGGGAATTATTTATTAAGTATGGAGGTAGTCCCCATCAGCCATTTTTGAATCAAGACTTGAGGAGGGTGCAGAGAAGGGCAGAAGAGAGGATGCACTATTTTTGCTTGTCTCCCTGGGTGGGGAAAAAAATGGAAGGTGCTAAAGGATGTAAAAAAAGTTAATGTACCACTGAGAGTGCACGTTAAAGCAAAAAGTCAGGGAATGCAAAAAGATACATGAAGAGAAGTAGGCTCCAAAACACTGAACAGCCCCCACTGGTATACTCCCTTAGCAACAGTAAGCTATACACTTACACAATCTGGCCAAAGTGTATCGTGTTTCAAGGTGTGTGTATTTAACAATGTGGCAAAGTTAGCAGACCTTTCACATTTCACTTTAACAGTGCAACTTTAGTATTCATCAACCTAGCAAAGGGCTTTATAAAAAAAACCCCAAGGAAGCACTTGTGGATTTCAGAAGCCCATTTCCTTACTACATATATAGGTTAGCAGTCCCGGGCAACGTCCTGATCCTTTCTTTGGGGACTATCATAATGTTGCACGGAGACACTGTCTACATAGGCAGACAAATTACTGGTTTCTCTAGGATGCAGCTGCTGTTTTTGGAGCCATGTACTCGACTTGTAATGAATGGCTGGAGCCTAGAATGACCTTTCTAACAGTCCCAATTGCATTCAGCAGTCAAATACACAGTGTGAAGCTTGGGGTTATATTTGTCTTGTGGATCTACTTTCTGTGCTCTGCAACATTATTTATCCTTACAGAGTCTTAAGTTGTTCCCCACATATTTCCCCCCCACTGTGGGATTTTCATGGCTGATTGGGCTTTTAGATAAGCACTGCCTTTTATTTCTCTAAACACTCTGGCATTTATCTAGCTGGTTGTCCTAGAGTTACACTCAGTTCATGACACAGCTGAGGCATGTGTATTTTGGATGCCTAGTTGAACTGGATTTCTCCTACTTTACCATTAGTCTACAAGACTCTCATTAGCAGGGTTTATTTTTGAAGGTGTGTCTCACTTCTTTCTTGGATAAGTTCATACCTGATTTTAACAAGAACTCTTCTCCTTTAACCTTTCCATCCATATCAACTTGTACTTGTTTAAAAAAAAAAAAAAAAAAATCCCCTCCCCCTGCTATTTACAACTTACTAAGCTAGTCGGAAACAACAAAAGATATTGTTCACTTGGTCAGGCGGGAGATTCCAAATCAGTCTGAACAAAGTTAAAAAGCAAAAAGACTAGCTTAATGTGGCCACCTCTTGTCAAGGTAAACACCAAATTCTGAATACAGACTATGCAATATGAATCAGTATTCTGGATGTCTTTCCCTTTGTCTTATTAAAAATATAGGTTGCTGTCTTTTGAAATGGGTAGAACAGTTTAATGATCTTAATTAAAGGGCCATAGAGGGAGGCTCGCTACTCTTAATGACTAACCCCTATGGGTATTTTGCTTGACAGATCAGATATTTTAAATTCAGGACCTTGACTGTATTTCTGACCATGATACTAGGAACTAATGTCTTCTGAAAACAGACAACCTTCCGTAACAGATCCTGAAGAGATGCACTTGCACCATTTTGAGAGACATGAGGCAGCATTTAAGCATACATCCAGTTACTGTTATCACAAGGTGTGTGTGAAGATAAGCCCTTTATTATCTTATACCATAGTGAAGGCTTGCTGCTGGTGGATTTGTCTCATTGTTGATATTTTTCTAGCAGGGTCTAACAGCAAACTTGCATCTTTCAGAGTGGGGAGGCAGATGAGGGAAGACGATTTCTGTTAAGGGGGGAGGAAGGGAATTCTTTGCTTGTAGCCAAGTATAGCCTTGCCAGCTGAAATCCATTTTCCTTCACATTCTGCCTGGATGGCCAGACTCCAAAGTATACTTCTATTGCAAGATAAAAGCTTGTGGATACTTAAGATGATCTCTTCTTCAGTCCCTTCTTCAAAAACACAACCATTGTAGATGGGATTGCTTGAAGTTGGTTTGGTTCCTACTTTATAATATTAACCAAATATTTACCAGGTCCTTTGTCGTACAAGCCATCTACTATTGGCATATAATTGGTACTTTCTCTCTCTCTCTTTTTTTTTTTTAAGCCTACTTGACTGTAGGTGTTGCAGTCGTCTTGGTCCATCTGTTTTGTATTCATGAAAAAAGTGATGTTCTTTTGTCCAAATTTGTTCTTTAAAACTCGATAGTCAACTTACAGCACAGCCATTTATGAATGAAATGGGGGAAGATATTAATTTTGATAAGTGAGGTTTTGGATAAGCAGGGGACTTCCTAATGCATTTAATACACGTCCCAGGACACAACCTTACATTGGATAAGCCAATTTTTCCTACAGAGGTTTTGCTAAGTCTAATTGGATTGTACAGCGAATTCTTTCAAACTGAAAATGTTGGGAAGTGCACAAATTCAGCAGCTATTTCCATGATCTGTGACTGGGGGGGGAAAGAATTTATGGATAGTGTTGCTGTGATATTTGCACTCAGTTCTTACCGGCTCAATCACAATGATCTGCTGAAACATTAATATTTTTCTGGTTGTACCAGTCAGAGGAACCAACACTTATTTCTAAAGACTCCTCAGTCAGATTATGCACTTATTAAAAATTAATAAATGGTTTATTTTATATATATACACGTGTTCCAAAAATTCTTTTTATACAGTTAAAATATCAAATTAGTGATCTGGTAACAATACTGTTCAAAATAATCTCTTTTGTATGAACATTAAAATACACGTTTTAAAAGCGTTTCCTTTTAGTGCTTCCAAAGCACAGCGTGTGCCAAGGCCACCTGAAGAATCTCCGTCCTCCTCACAGGATGAAAGAGAACTGAAGTCGGGGACCTGGGAAGCCTCAGGTGCACTTTCATAATGTCTGTAGACAAAACAGAAGAGAGTCTGAGGTAGATTGTTTAGTGACCATCACGTGGTAACAGTCACAGGGCTGTCTTTAGCTTTCATTAACACAGAATAGCAGTTTCTTTACTCTGATTCAATCTACACTGAAACTCAAGTTTATAGGCATGGCTATCAGTTCCTGGGAACAAGACCCTTGTCTCTGTGGTGGCAACATGCAATATTACCACATGGGTGTTTTTGGGAGGTTTTCTGAACACACAGGATCTTTCCAAAGAGTGCAGACAGTGTGCGTGTTTGACAGGCCCCATTTTTAATGCAACCTGCTGCCTACAGAACGTAAATGTCTATAATGACAATGTTCAAATGAGTAAATTCTCATCACCTGCAGGAGGGGCAGCAATGGTTATTTTCTTCAGCCTGTTGAGCGAATAGCACCCTCCACAGGAAAAAAGCCACACCTTTCATAGCAAATCCTTAAGGTTACAGCCCAGCTTCTGCCGACAGAGGTTCTTAAAGTTAAAGCTCCACTGCTTCTTCTCAGACTCCGACAGTAAAATCACTTGACTGCCAAGATGGTGAGGGCATCAGCCACGTCTTCCTTCATTCTTCTGTGGCACAGCAAACTCATCCCTGATCCGTGTGCGTCTTGCCGGTACACTGTTATCTACTGTTGACATGATTAACTCTGTTGGGCAGACTGCTGAACTCTATTTCCTCTAGTATTCTCTCTAAGTGTTGTATTAAGACCCGTTTTTTAAACCTAAGAAAGAGAGGGGGGGAGTAATTTAATGTTGGTTTAGCTCATATTAATTTTTTCCTTCCAAAATAAAGTGACTTTCATATTAGTCACCCATTCAACATACAAATCACATTTCCAGAGCTTCTCTACATCTTCAGTCAGAGATCTATTGTATATTTCTGACTTCGTTATAGTACTTTAAATTAGAGATGGGCCCAAACTCAAACCCTGTCTCTTCAAAGACCCATTTCTACATTTTAAAAATCTACGACACTACAGAGCTATGGTAAATCAAGACAATCTGTCAATATTTCTTATGGAGTTACTTATTTGCTAATAACAAAGTTCATTAAATGACCAATATTTTGGAATAGAAAAAAACCAAGATAATATTATTGGAAAAGTTTTGATTTTACTGCCATGTTCAAGATTGCAATAAAAAAAAATTAATCTGGGTTTTATATTCCTTTGCAGTCTCTATACAAACCTTGCTGCTTCCTTGATAGCAAATTCAATGAAATATTTCTGAATTTCCATAGGTCCTTGCACTTCCTCAAGAAGAGCGAAGATTTTTTCGTAATCTAAAATAATCCAAAAATAGTTGCGTCAGTCAAGAGTGCAGATTTAAGAAACTAATCTTTCAAATGTGGCTTCAATAAAGATCATCATCCAAGGGAAGAAATGAAGCTCATAATTTTGCACTTCTACTATGTCTGAAAATATATGCAAGGCTAAAGACAGAACACTATTTTGTGTGCAGAAAGCGGCTGATAGCAAGAATTTAAAAGCTACTGAAGTACTGGTTGACTTCAAGTGCTGCACCTGGGAGGCTGAATTCTATTAAAGGTCACTGGAAAAAGTAGGATTCTGCAGTAAAACTAGCCTGTTCTCACTTTATCCACCACAAACTGTGCACATATGCCAAACTGTCAATGAGCCTCAGCTCTACGCTGGGAAGGCCATCTCTGGGAGCATGTTTAAGATTGGACTTGTGCAGGCAAGTTAAGATTCTTCCTTCAGAAGGTTCTCCATTGATGAAGCATTTGCCACTTAACCAAAATTTATGAAAGCTATTTTAGCCATTGCACGAAGATAACATGGCAGAACTGTGTAGCAGTTAGATTAGATCAGAAGTGAAACCAAAGGCAGTGCTCTCATCTTCCCTACTAGTTAGCCATATTACAAAGCTACACATGTTGGCATGATTAACAGATCCAGGACTAGAACAGCAGAGGAATGACACGTTGGGACCAGGGTGCATTGGCAGAGTCACAAGTAAACAGATTTCTACCAACCTGACCCAGGATTGGTTTAAGCCATTGCTACTGGTCTTTTCACTTTCATGAGTACTTCGTCAACTCGAAAAGCAAGGAGCTTTGGCAGAAGATTCATCACAGATTAATATATGGTTTTAATCTAAGTCCCCCATTTACCGTATGCAGATTTGAGAACAATAGGATTAGACTGGCATCCTCTACCAAACAGGAAGCAAAGAAAACCCTCACTCAGCTCCTCAGGTGCAATTTATTTTATATGTTAAAGATGAACTGAAATGCTTTTAAAAACAAAACGTTGCTTACGGTCTTACATCATTAACAGACTAGTGTGTGTAACTTTTTATGTTGCAGAAACCTCAATTTGCATAAGTGACAAAAAGACCCATTGAAAAATCCTCAGTTTGAGGAATTAGTAAGCAAACAATTACCAGAACCCAAAACTACTGCATTAAAAAGAGTCCTCGGTTATTTTAAATTACTGTATTAGATCATAATTCACAACATATTAGTCAAAGGTTCTGTAGCATAATTTGGAGAAGTAATTAATTCTTAGTCAACTACAGCAGCACGCTGCTATTCAATCTTTGAGAAGTGGGAAGAGTATGAGTGTGTGTGAATCATAGATATGCTGATCCGTGAAGTTCTACTGTTAACTTCAAATATACTATTCAAGTGTTTTTACCTCCAAGACGTAAGCTCTGGAGCTGTTTTTGCCCTGCAAGGATGGCATAACCACAGTCATCAAAAGCAGAGGATAGAGTTGCTTTTCCTCACAGGATTTTGATGTTGGGGATATCACTAAATTTTTTTTGGAAGCAGAACTGTGAACTCAGGTCCTAGTAGATTTGTAAGACTCAAATCACCTCTTTTTAAGTCTATCCATGTTCTCCATTAATGATCTTAAAGTCTTTTCATGTTTAATTAAAAAAAAAAAAAAAAGCATTTCACTTCACCATCAACTGTAAGGTTCCAATTACAGAACATTCCAAAACATGTGCTAGTTACATACGTCTTCCCCTTTGGGACAGAAGATTGAAGGATATGGGACGTATTGCAGCAAAAGTGCATCGTGCATACACAAGTGTAGCACAGCACAACAAAATATCAGACTTCATATGTTCAAATAACCCAACAGTCCATTTTTCTTGAAGATGTCTTAGATGTGGAATTATATAGTTTCAAAAACGTTATTAGTGCTAGATAAAACAGTATGCTTTAAAGGTGCTGCACCTTAAGTGTTCTGCTCCCATTAAATTACATTCAACGTCCAACAATGTTAGGAAGTGTTTTCTCCACCACTACCACCCTTACACCCCAATTAATTTATCCAACAGTCCAAGAAAACACCCCAAAAAGTCACCGTATATGCAGCAATTCCAAATCTAAGGGTATAAAATTGTATGTAATCTAAAGTAATGAATTGTATTTTTTAAGTAGGCCATACCAAGATAGACATTTGATACTTACTTCTTCCAGGCTTGCGAACCTCCTTCATTACTTTTATTTTGATATCAGCATTGTTTCCTTCCAACATAGTAGGTGTTATTTGCAATGAGTTTGGCACAGTCCCAGAAGTTGACTCCACTACCATTTTTTGGTCATCAACAGGCATGCTGTAATTTAGAGGTCCTCTAACAAGTGCATTGGTAGCAGATTTATGATCCAGTCCATCTTCACTTAAGCAATTGAATTCATCAGGCAAAGAGTCCAAGTCATTCGGTAACAGATCATCATCTACCGTAGCAGCAGGGATGGATGGAACCATTTGTGTAGACAATCCGTCAATTTGTTTGTCCAGTGACTGACAATTTTCAGCCTTCTTCCCTCCATTAGCATCTTGAACTACACTGCTGTTGGTATCTGTAAGTTAAATTATGCATCATAATTAGTCCATAACTCTAGCATTAAAAGCATCTACAGGAGATAGCATTTAAAACAAGAAATGGAAAGCACCTCTTTGGTCATCTAGTCTTAAACTCCTAGTCTTTTAAAGGACAATGCTGCACTGTGACGGAAATGTCTACATGGCTAGTAAGGGTGAGGAAAACAGGGAGTGAATGTACCGCACACTGGCCAGCTGCGTCGACCCTGAGACTTATACACTAAAAGTTCTGTAGTGAACTTTGATGCAGTCCCGTAAGTAGCTGGGTAGACAAGCCCTAACTCGAAAGCAGAGGTTCCCGAATTGTGGGAAGCAGCCCCCTAGGGAGTTACAGAGGAACTTTATTTTGGGGGGAGTGGAGGGGGGTGTGTGTGTGCAGCCCAGGCCAGCCCCCACAGGGGGCGGGGAGGGAGCACCACCCAGCTCCATTCTGCCACCAGCTTTGCTCTGGCCCCAGATCCCAGCTCCGCTCCCAGCTGCGGCTGGGGGCACAGGGAGGGGGTAGAAACACGTGGACGGGGTGGTAAAAAGCTTGGGGACCACTGCTCTGAAGTGATGGAATTTCCAGCACTCCTCTTGGGAGACTATTCTACCATCTTACTCATCTCATGGGTTCATAGATTCCAAGGCCAGAAGGCCTTGTGATCATCTAGTCCAGGGGTTCTCAACAAATTTTTTGGTGGCCTCAGAATGTGGCCACCAACTCTTGCTGGTGGCCGCTATGACAATTTTTCCTAAAATACTTAATTAACTTTGGGAAAAACAAATAAATATGCACATATACCTATCCAAATCATAGTAATTTATTCATGTAGGGTTTTTTTTGCAGACTCAATAATAAAAATAATGTACAGTTATCTATTCTTTACTAGACCTAAACTGAATAGAAACAAGTAAGGTGCTTTGTATGTTGTCTTTTTTTGTTGTTTCTTTTGCCCGCCCCCCCTCCTTTTCTTTTCTTTTTTTTTGGGGGACTTCCTAGCTAGTAAGTCTGCTTCCGTGAAAAGTGATATTTGTATGTTTGTTAATACCACTTTTCACAGCAGCCAGCTTGTTAGCTAGCTGGGAGGTAGTGAAAAGTGGTATTCACAAACATACACATATCACTTTTAACAGCAGACTTACTCAGGCCTGGCAAATCAGAGGACAAATGAAGGTTTGGAAGGGAAGGTGGGGAGGCAGGAGGGGCCAGGGTGATGGGGAACTCACACCAGCTGCCTGCTTCTCTGGCGTTTGTTGCTCCAGAGGGGGGCAGGGCCCAACCCTTCCTGGCAGCCCCAGGGGATGGCTGCTGCTTTGCGCCACGCCCCCGCCCCCAATCAGCACTCAGAAGGCTGTGGCCACAGGAAAAGCCCCTGGTGGCCACATGTGAGAAACGCTGATCTAGTCTGACCTCCTGTGTAACACGGACAAGAGAACTTCCTCAAAATATTTCCCAGAGCTGATCTTCTGGAAAAACATCCAATCTTGATTTAAAAATGGTCAGTGATAGAGCATCCATGATGACCCTTGATAAATGGTTAATTACTCTCACCATTAAAAATGTACATCTTATTTCCAGTCTGAATTTGTCTAGCTTCAACTTTCAGCCACTGCTAGATTGAAGTGCCCGTTGTTAAGTATTGAGATGCCCATTGATACTTACAGACTGAAGAGTCACCCCTTAATGGTCTCTTTGTTAAGTGAAATAGATTGAGCTCTTTGAGTCTATCACTATAAGGCATGTTTTCTAATCCTTTAATCGTTCTCATGGCTTTTCTCTGAACCCTCTGCAATTTATCAACATCCTTCTTGAATTGTGGGCACCAGAATTGGAGACAATATTCCAGCAATGGTTGTACCAGTGCCAAATATAGAGATAAAATAATCTCTCTATTCCTTGCTCTCAAGAAGTGCCTCCCCCCCTCCATCAAGACTGTAAGCTCTTTGGGGCAGGGACCATTTTTGGTTCTGTGTTTGTACAGCATCTAGCACAGGCATGGGCAAACTACGGCCTGTGGGCCGTGTCCGGCCCTCGAGCTCCCGCTGGGGAGCAGAGTCAGGGGCTTGTCCCGCTCCGGTACTCCAGCCGGGGAACGGGGTCGGGGGCTTGCCATGTGGCTCCTGGAAGCAGCGGCATGTCCTCCCTCCAGCTCCTATGTGTAGGGGCAGCCAGGTGGTTCTCCGCACGCTGCCCACCGCAGTTCCCATTGGCCGGGAATCGTGGCCAATGGGAGCTGCAGGAGTGGCATCTGCGGATAGGGCAGCGCGCAGAGCTACATGGCCGGTGCAGTGCCTCCGCATAGGAGCCATAGGGGGGGTATGCCACTGCTTCTGGGAACTGCGAGGATGGTGCCTGCAGATGATGCAGCACAGAGAGCCGCCTGGCCACGCCTCCGCATAGGAGCCGGAGGGGGGACATGCCACTGCTTCAGGTAAGCACCGCCCCGAGCCTGAGCCCCCTGCATGCCCCAGCCCTGATCCTCCTCCCACCCTCTGAACCCCTCGGTCCCAGCCCAGAGCACCCAATTTTATCTCCATAATAGTATTCTTCCCCTATTTGCTGTTTACACTCTTCTTGGTGATTTGTTCCTCCTTCCCTTTAGGAGTCATTTAGCCAAGCATGCACATATAATTTTAGTCTTTCCTCAAATCAATGCCTCAGAATAAATCTACTCTACTGAGTAATGATCTGCAAGCTAATGCATCACAATAGCACCTTGGGACCATTACAAAGGTATCAAACTTTAAATTGTACTTTCCATCTTCAGATCTTAGATGTCAGGAAAGAAGGAGCACCGAATAAACAAATTAGTAGCCATCTGATGTCAAAAGAACAGACCGGGCCATTCTGAGGTTCCCCAATCTAAGTATACTTGGAATGTCACCAACATTCATATATTTTAAGGCCAGCCGGGACTATTATAAACTAGTCTGCCCTCCTATAAAACATAGGCCATATAATTTCACCCAATAATTCCTGTATCAAGCTCATAACTTCTGGCTAAACAAGAGCATGTCTTTTAGAAAGACAGCAAGCAGTTTTCTTCGGTCTCAGCATGCTCAGCAGAAACGATAAAGCAGGAAGAAAAATATAGTTTTTCATTTGTTTAGTTTTCATCCAAGTTTCCTATGAATTTTGTTTTTTTCCCAAATGAAAAAGTTAAACCAAATTTAACTGAAAAAAGTTGTTTGATTTTCCATTAGAAATTTTCCTGCACCAAAATTTGTTTTTGATTAAAAACTATTTTTCATCAGAACTGCTTTAACAAAAAGATTTTGACCAGTTCTAATAATAGCCCACTTGTTTAGACCAACAGAGGAGAAATTAAAATCTTCTCACTGAAATTAATTAAAACTTGTAAAAATGATGTCATAACCCTTCTCCTCCTTTTACAAACTCCTTTAGGTAGCCAATGGTTTCTTGCACTGGTACTTTCATCTGTAACCCAGGCAGGGTTCTGAACTGCAGTTCAGCGTACCTTTGTGACCTGGGATGGCTTTGAGGTTAGGATAAGATGGTGATCCTGAAGCAGAGGGTGGTCCTTTCCCGCCAACATGATTAGTTATAACAGGCGGTGACTGTGGTCTTCTCAACAGTGGCGACATACTGCGTCTTCTCTTTAGTGATGCTGGAGTGTTGGGGTCTCCTGGACGCTTAATTTTGTTCTGAGGCCCAGCGACAAATTCATCTGCTTCATCAATCATCATACCCTGAAAAGAGACCAGAAAGTTCTATTTGAAACAGAGATTTTCCACTGATATAACTAGAATAAGCCTCCTCAACTCAGCTAGCTTTTACTACTCCTTGTAGCTATCCGAAAACACAATGCAGACATGTCTAATATAAGGTGCAGTATTTCAAATGCAGAGCAGCTTAGAATGGAAAGCACTTACAACCAAAGCAACACAAGCCTTTGTATCCAATTCTCTCAGACAACGTACTTAGAGAATGAGAATGGTTCTGAAGTTGGAGGAATAACTCCACTCTCCACTGACCTCTCTGAAAACGTTATGGAGCCTGCCCTATCATGTACTGGTGAAAAATAACTATAAATGAAGCAGGAATGTTGCTCCTCCTACCTTCTTATCCTGTTTGAAAGGATTGCCAAATGTATGAAGCCTTTTCGGTTGGTCTGGATCAATCTCCCGAAGGGGAGAAGGCATCATCTTCAGGTATTCCTGGTAATTTCCCATTTGAGCAACAGGAACACTGTGAAGGCAGTCTGCAGTGGAACAGCATAGCGTTACTTAGTCTATTTGAAAGACCAAGATGATGTAAAGAACATACACATTTTAGATTACTAGCGTTAACCCTTATGTTCTTATGTATTCTTATGTGCCACTATGGGGCTGAAGACTGATATGGAGCACTAGGAGTGATAAGGCTGTCAAAGAGCTACATTTATTACTTGATTTGGACAGAAGGGATGAAGAGAACTCATTCAACCAACTTTTATTCCAGCCTCATCCTTATCAGGCCCCACTGTGAAGTGCCCGTGAGCACGAGCTTTAAGGAGGGCTGCTGTAGGCAAATTGGAAATAGCATGCCCATCCCAGCCCCAGGCACGGTCACAAAAAAACAAAAGAAAAACAAAATTCTGCCACAGAGCTCTCCCTGAAGCCTGTGTTTAAAATTTAAAGCAAGCATTGAATTCTCCTCCAGGGTAAAAGCTGAAGTAGCCCCTTTTGAATCCACTCCCCAGCAAGAAGACAGGCATTCTAAACAGCATCCGAGTGACCCAGCACACAATGCAGACAGACACACACACACACACACACGTCGGGAGCACAGCGACTCACTTCAGAATAACCCCAGTGCAGTTGTTCACTGTTAGCAAGAGAAAGGTAGCTATTTACCTTCATCCTGTCCAAGGATAAGCTTGTGTGTTTTCAGCAGATTGGTTCTCATTCTAGTTAGCTGATCTAGAAGACTGCGACGAGGAATATCATAAGCATTTCTGAATGCCTGTGGCTTCAAATCCTAGTTTTAAACCAAGCATATACATTTCAATTAAGCCAACCATTTTCATCTACAGAGAGAACGTACAATGGAGGATTTTAACTATGTTTAAAGATTATTATGAAGCGCGATCTCTACAGGACACATATCAGTACTAGTGCTCTCAGCTCCACTGAACTAACCACCATGCAAACTCCGGAACTACCAGATGTATCTTTCTGCAAAGCCTGTCACTTTAAAATTATTAGTCTTTGTTCACTTATACTTTCAAACAGATCCACAAAGCATCTGCAGAAAAACGTTATCTATTTTTCTATCCATATGTATGCCTAAACTGTGGTATCAGTAACTTCTGTGTATAGTAAAAGGAATTAAGAAGCTTTTAAGAACAATTACATTATGTGAGAGACAAGCAGAAGGAGACAATAGTCATGCACACCCACAGTATAATGTTTACCTTGTTTAAGAGTCCTATATGGAAGCCAGCAAATTCTTTAACATTCATTTCAGCCAGTCTCAATGGAGAGTCACCAGTGATCCCTTGCAGCAGCTGCTTAAAATCCCTGCTATGAACCAGGGAGAGGCCACTGGAGTGATTTTTCACTTTAATTCCAGTCTCTTGTGGAACTTTCTTACCCACCGAACCTATTATCCGCTCCGACTCAATTTTTGTCTAAAACGGAATTGCATGGTGTTAGAGAAACAATCAATAAGTATAAGTATAAAACTCTCAATTACTTTAAGAGGTCAACAGAGCTATAGTTTGACTCCCAACTGCTCAAGGAATTGAGAATTACATGTCCAGGGAGAGTCAGTTTCTAGGCAACCATGGTGCACTATGCCAAAACAGAAAATTTCTGCATTTAGCTAGTGCTACGGAATTAGAGGGGTTACAAACACTACTAGTTTTGCTGAAAGTCCAGCAGCAATAAAAAGGAAGAAAATCACAGAGGCATTTTTTCTTTAAGGGAAAAATCTGAGTTGAAGTCAGAACACACTGTGATACTAGTATTTAAGATAGCAGGGTTATCCCGCCACAAAAACTATATGGTTTCAGACTTTTGGGGTTGCTAGACAACTTATTTTAAGTAAAGTTCACTATACAGGGACAACAAGACTGAAAAAATAAAGTAAAAATTTGCATGCAATTTGCTTCCTTACTAAAAGTTAGTCAGTAAAGAAAAGCAAATTACTTCTGCTCTTTACACAGAAATTTACAATGTGATTTTATTGGATAATGGGTGATCTTACTTAGGTGCGTAGAGTAAGCATTTTTTACTTTTTCCAAGAGTACAAATGCATGTACTTTCATATTTACAAGAAAACAACTTGTTCCCCCAAAGAAACTTCCTTTTTTATGATCAGTTCTGTCATAATTCATTAAGAGTTCTTCCCTAATTTTAAAGGACAAAGCAAGTACACCGAATTTCAGATATTAGCTGCCTTTATTCCAGTATCTATATAATGCACATGTTTTTATCGGTCACCTGTTGTGGATTTCTGTGAACATTACATAGTGTCCTCAAGCCATTCTGATCCTATATACCAAATACATAAGAATTTGTACAAACACTCATCAAAAAGCCACCAGATGTATTTACATCTAGTGAAGGTTCAATCATGTCAGAAGCCTGCTTGAAACTACTCATTTTTTGAGGTGGAGGGGTTTTTGTTATATTTAAAACTGCATTACTTCCCCAACACTGACCATAGGTTTTTAAATTACCTATTTCTAAATAATCTGATACTATTAGAATAATACCAAAAGATGCTGAGTAACAGCTCACTCTATTGGAACATGGGAAGACAAAGGGCCTTAGAGAGAAGGGGACTGGGGAGCGAGACATCACAGGGAAAGTGTGTTCTCCATGCTGAACTTTCAAGAAAGAACTGAAGGTACAGATCTGCTTTGCTTAGTGTTCTGTGTCACACCCACCCATCTGATGGGAAGATAAGGGAGCTGAATGAGGGGAAGCCAGATGACCCTGCCTCATGTAAAACTCTTCTTTTAATATCAACTTTCAGGCAAGAGCGCTATTCTGTATGGCCAAACTTTAAATATTTTAGTAATGCACATCCAGAATAGACACTTACTGCCTCAGTCTCCAGTGGAGGCACAGTTTAAAGTGGCTAAGAACAAGCAACTTATTTTAGCCATAGTGAATATTAGCAGTAGAAATACCAAGTCTACTTGGCAACAGTCTTTAGAGTAGAAATCAAACAGATGCTTTAAAAGGTAGCTGGAAAAAAACAAAACAAAAAAACTCTCCTTCCCATCCCACTCTACTACTTATAGAAGCCACAGTGATTGGCTCCAAAATGGTTTAGGGGTTCATCCATATAGCTAGAGAGAAAGTATGATACAACAGTGGAAAACCTCATAGAGATTAATTTTATTTATAATCTGAACACAAACTAAATAATAATCAATGCACTTCTAATTGCAAAGGTTTTATCAATACTACCTGTTGGCTGAGTTTTTTAAGGTAAGAGATAACACTGTAACTAAGTCCACAATCTAAATTATCTGATATCAGATTTGGAGCTCCCATCATCCTTAGGGCTTTCTTTAATGGCTATAAGGAAAACAAAATACACAACAGTAAGAGAATAAATCTTAAAAAAAAAAAAAAAAGTTTTAAAAAATAAATTATAGGAAATTAGGGCACGTGGTTTAGTGCTCTAGCTTTTCGCTTTTGGAAACTAGCGTTCAAGTCTATTCAAGTAACATGTGTCATGAGTTTGGTGGTCTAGCTAGCTTGCAGTGGGCTTTATGCCACTATACCAGCACACCATGCAATATGGCACCACTGGCAATTTTCACTCAAAGGCTCAGTACTAGAATAGCCGGGATGATGCAAGTCCACATAGAGGTGCATTGCCCAAGCTACGTACAAAAGCTTATGTTGTGCCCACCCTCATCTGTCTGGTCGGGCCAGTTCTGTTGGTATCACTTTCCTGAGGACTAGGAATTCACACACATTAATAACCGTAAACAAGAATCTGCACACTCTTTAATTACAAAGGTAAAGTCTAAAATTCACTTTTGACAAAGCAAATTCAATCTAAAGTACATTTTCAGATTGGCACAATTTAGTATTAGAGATTTAAAATTAATCTTAAAATGTTTACTGTTGCTAGTAGCACAGAACATGCTTGGGAATAATAAAAAAAAAGTACTATTCTTGACACACACACAAAACAAACACAAAAGGTTTACTAACTAAAAGTTCATAGTTAGTGTTCAAAATTTAGGAAAAACGGAACGTAAGATTCTAGTGATCAGCCAACAATATTTCTACACATAAAATATGAAAAAATACATACCAATACATAGTAAGGAGGCATTGTTTTTAAGTAGCTGTCAAAAGCCTGTCGCCACTTCAGATTTGGCTTAAGTTTGTGAACCTTAAACAAGTCATCTGCAACAGAGAAAACAAGATTTGATTACATAGCCCCAACACTAACTTTTGAACAACACTGCAATAAGTCAGTTTTCCTGGGGTTTTTTTCCAGGGGGCTTCCCCACAACAATTGCCCTTAATCTTAGATTGAAAGGGTTTGCATCCTCCATACTAGCTACAGTTTTGACACCGGAAACCATGCCGGATATTATTATAGCAGCCTTACAGTGGAGGTTGCCTATATGATCTCACAAGCAAACTAAACAGGACCGTTTAAATACTGCACACAACTATCAACTGGAGGAAGGGAGAGAATATATGCATCACAGCAGCTTTATCTTCCTCAGACCATTTATCAGAAGCCCTCAATAAAAGTAAGGATTCCCCGTAACAGATCAAACCAATCCACATGAACCTTGGCTGTTTCTCATATTTCGAGAAGCTTTCAGGCATCTGAGCTATTCTAAAGGTTCAATCTTGACTTGTGATCAACTGAAAGATATGGACACGTGGCTGCGTATCGGAGCAGGAGAAAGCCCTACGACATATTTATTTGCTGTACTGCTGGACAGCTTGTAGTTTGTAATCACAATCTCCAAACATTTGCTATTGAAGGGTATGTGGAGTTCAAAATTCTTGTGCTGTTCTGGATTAGTCCATATGCTGCATTATCAATTTATGATTTCATAATCTCTGCTCAGCAGGTCTGCAGAACGCTGGCAGAAAGGAAGCTAGAGAGTTTGGAGGAGATGGGGAAACGGACATCCAGTAGGAGGTTGGGCAGGGCTACAGGGGACAGGGACACATACAGAAGGAGGTTGTAAGAAAAGACATGGCAGGGAAAGGGTTTTCTCCTTGATGAACTTTCAGGAAGATCTAGCTGAAGAGGCAGATTTTACTTGCTCAGTGCACTGCATAAATGGAGCAGATGTTTCATGTATTTTCTATCTTCTCACATTCAAACCCATCTTAACTACAGGTATTTTCCAATCTAAATGAATTCTGTGTCAAACACAAAAATACCCCACTACAGCTGCTCCAATTATTCTATTTTCTGGCCTGAAGCAATTGGGGTGAGTGTTGCCGAGGAGTTAAGGTTTCTTTTTAATCTGAGCACATTTCATAATTGGCAGTATTATCTAATTAGAGCTGTGAGAACTTCTTATGCTTGGATATCTGAGGTTTATTGCAAATACAAAACAATCCTTGTGTTATATTGTGAAGAAGTCTGTTAATGTTTACATGTACTTAATTTCATAGTGATATTCTGATGTTTCAAATAAACTTAACCATATCGTTCATTTATATGAACTCAATGTCCTGGTAGTATGCAAGCTATGAAAATTAGTGATTCTTTCAGGAGCTGCTATCTGCAGTACAGACATCTCTATATATTTTATTGCACACACCCACACACACACCCACCCCTAAATCAATGAAGGGACAAAAAACTGAAAAGCGTTTAGTGTCGTGACATCAAAGTTGTAGTGTGAAACATCGGCCACAATAAGCCAATGATATATTTTATTACTGGGTTAGTTCCTTCCTATAAAGGAGGATATTTAAGAATATAAAGTACATGTAGCTTGATGGTGTAACCATTCATAAATAGTATGATTAATATTTACAATATGCATTGGCCCAACTAGTTAAGAGTACCCATACTAGAGCATGTTGCAATCTGAGAATTTAGATGTTTGGATACCAAAGTTTCAAAATGCTGTTTCAACAAGATTGTGTGAAATGTAAACAGAGCTTTGACACAGACATTTAAGAGTTGCTGCAGAACCTTCATTCTGTTTACACTCAGGGCCTCACAGATAGGGTTGCCAACAACAGTGCAGAATAGACAGCCACTGTAACAATTCCTACCCTCCAAATAAGAAAGAAAATGGCTACCAGTTTCAGGCAGGACTTAAGAGTTGGTCTCTATCCCTCCTGTCCCCTCATTATTTCAAGGAAGGACAGGGCAGGGTAAATGAGTTACAAGAGAAAGTTCCAACATCTGGGATAAATTAATTGTTTTGGCCTTTATCTTAGACCAATTTAAGGCAAGAAGAGTTCCAATATAATTAGTTTGTTCATAATTGTGATAAGGGGAGGAGTAAGCTCTGGGCTGCTAAAAATTCATGACAATTTTGCAATACCGGTGTGAAATTATCTGAATTTCTATTTGCTCATATTTCAAGCCAGTAGTTACAGCTTTTAAGCCTCCGAAATGTACTTTGCCATGGTGTTTGGCAGGGCAGTATGCCAGTCTCTATGTAAAGAAACTTCGCATCAATTCAGTTATACTGTTCCTTTCATAAAAGGATACTCTCAAGCACTTAAGGGCCACAATTTAAGATTTATTATCAACAAAAAGATTTTAAGCCAACCCGATTCATCATATTTGTTTTAAAGATGCATCAAATTTGTCTTCAGCTATTCTCCTGCAGACGGTGGGCCAGAACCTGCAGGATGCTGAATACTCTCTGTTTTCTGCAGTCAGTGGGAGCTGAAGGCACTGAATATTGTACAAGAGGGGCGTAGAACCTTAGGATGGGTTCACACGTTTGCAAGCTAATACTATAATAATTCAAGAGACCCAAGTGTGACTAGGGACTGACTGCAAACATAGATGAAACTGACCAGTCTGTTTTCTTTACTAGGGTTAGACAAGGTACAAAAATTAGAGAATTTTAAAATTCCGTGTTAGTAACAGATCAGGAGGCTGGTTTACTTCTAACTCAAGAAGGCGGCAAAAAAAGTCAACAGTTTTAGTTCTACAGTAGGATCCCAATGATCTGGGCAGCCTGTGTGACAGCAAGTTTGCATAATCTGAAGTCAATATAAAAATGTTAACAGATTAAGGTAAAAGGAAAACCACTGCATCCTTTATTACTGTGTTACGTTCTCTTCAATTACACCTGTGAAAGTGAGACTTTGTTCCCCTCTAGCGACTAATCTACGTATAGACATTTATGAGCCTTCTACTGCCTTCGAGCGAATGGACATGGTCTTTTAGTTCAGTGGTTCTCAAAGCCGGTATGCTGCTCGTTCAGGGAAAGCCCCTGGCAGGCCAGGCCGGTTTGTTTACCTGCCACGTCCGCAGGTTCGGCCGATCGCGGCTCCCACTGGCCGCGGTTCGACGCTCCAGGCCAATGGGGGCTGCGGGAAGCGGCGCGGGCCGAGGGATGTGCTGACCGCCCTTCCCGCAGCCCCCATTGGCCCGGACCGGTGAACCGCGCCAGTGGGAGCCGCGATCGGCCGAACCTGCGGACGTGGCAGGTAAACAAACCGGCCCGGCCTGCCAGGGGCTTTCCCTGAACAAGCGGCACACCGGCTTTGAGAACCATTGCTTTAGTTTATGCAGTAGAGGCTCGTGATTTTACATCCAAAAGTCATGGCATGCCCATCCCCACAGACGGTCCAATCAAGGGCACTGTTATGTAAGTATGGAATAATCCATCATAGAGTACTCCCTATTCCCACTAGTGTAAAAGCAGTATTTGGCTCTGTGATACTACGCCAGAACAGTTCATTTAGCTCACAGGGGGAGAAAGGGGCAGCTTTTGGATTTTCAAATATAAAATCACCTCTTGCAATCTCTCAAGAAGTCTGTGGGAGCATCATTTGAGCTGGTCCAAGTCACAGGCTCTCCACAGAAAACCTACACTTTTCAAACCGCTCCGTTTCGAGTGCGTGTAAGCACCATCATGGGGGTTGAATTGATTTCCTTCTGGCATATTTTATTATCTGCCATTTCTCCATCACCTCCAATGACTCTTCAGAAGAATATCCATGGCCCTGTTCTCTCATCAAGGCTCGCCCTCCACATTAGTGCCTCAGTGACTAGGATCAGCCAGGAAAGAGTTGTGTAAATTGCTCAGCCAAGCTAACACCCTAGATTTCATCAATATACTTGATCTTTGCAGTGTTCCAATTTTAAATCCCTGGCTTCATTTATACTTTATGGCTTTGGCTTTTCAATTAGCCTGCTCTTCTGCAGACATGGGACGAGATCTGTAAGTGCAATGGCCTTGATGATTCCATTTCAGTGGTGTTGTTTCTTTGTTAGGAGAAGACATTTAGAAACTGGAGTAAGAAATTACCAAGAGAAACAGTTGCTAAGCATAGGTCAGTCATCGGATTAAAATTCTGATGGATCAGAAAACATGACAATTCTGTCCCTGGGCCCAATACATGTAATATCATGGTACACCAGAGACCTATCCAGGAGCAGAAGTACCTTCAGAGGCAGATTTTTGTATTTTATTGCCAGGAGAAACTTGGAGAAGCAACAGACAAGGATTGCGCTTGCTATTCTGGTGTTCTTCTGGTCTTCAGAGCGGACAGCCTGCCAAGTTAGAACACCATGATTCTCTGGCATTCAGTACAAGCAGGAGGTAGAGTATGCATGTGCCAGATGCACTTAGTACATCCCACATGGTCACTCTTCGGCTTTGTAAGAGCAAGAGCATCCTCTTCTGAACTACAGACCAGAGTTTTGTCAGCCAGACACCAATACTATTAACTTGCTCAGATCAGACCATCACACTCGACTGTTTGGCTCCACTCTCCCATGAATGACCACACCTCTCAATTGCACCCAGTGGTTCCCTGCAAAGCTTCAGATTCCTGAGTCCATGTCTTAAAATTGAGACAAACATCCCTTGCCATGAATAAGCCCCTATATTGCCTATCGTCAGGTGCAACTGAAGCATGCACACTCTAAGCTGGGGGCCAGATACAGAATCCACATTTCTGCTCCTGAGGAAGCAAAAAAAAGATAAGTTGTCACGTCTCTAGCTGTGGTATGATTTTACATCTTCTAGTCATTGGTCCCAGCAATTCACTTCACCAACTTGGCAAAATCTTCCATTTTCTTTAGCGTTCTTAACACTAGTATTCACAGGCTTCCTCATGCAATACTTGTTCCAGGATGTCAAATTAAAACCTTCCCTTACCCACCAATGGAACAGTGGGAATAAACGAATGCAAGAAAGAATGGTCTTGTAAGCAACTAGCAACACTTAAAACACACAAGGTCTTGAAAACTTCTTGACAGACCGGGGGGGCAATAAATTAGATAGGGTGGTTCAGATAAAGTTTATCTTCTTGTACTGTACAACTTTTCCCCCCACAGTCATGGAAAAAAGGGGAGGGGGAAAAGTTTATCTGCATTCCACCCAGAGCATCAATGTTTGTCTCATTCCCCAGATGCAGAGCTCTTCCAATAGAATGGTGGACACAGGAAACATTAAAATAGCTCTTAGAGCAACAAGACAAGTCATGGGTGACCAAAGTAAGTTACTCTTCCTTCTCCCCTGTAGAACATCAAACCCCTGCTGATCAGAAAAAGGAAAGACTGGTTTATGCAATCAAACCAGTCTTCTTGCTCTTTTTTTAAATACAAAAAACCCACATATCAAAGATGTCAAGTATCTTTACAAGTGTCTTTGGAAATATTTAAGAGTGTACTGTCAGTTGGTTAAGTACTTGGCAATTTCTCCCATTGATCTGAGGATATAAATTCAGCAAAAAAGCCTTCGTTTTAGGTTCATGCAGAACTGTCACTGGACCTAATTTCGCCAAGCCTCCCATTCCATGGATGGAAGTGTTCAAAACAGTGATAAGAAACAGCTCAAGAGACATGCACTGGATGTGTCATCACTGTAGCTCCATGGTAAACATCCTGTTTACAACTCATGCATTTGAAAAGCCCCGCCCTGTCATTTAAAACAGCACCATGCAGTTTAATTTTACAGACAAGGTACATCACGTGCTTGAGGTAGTGAGCAGCAGAACAGCACTGCACATGTTGCAGAGGCACCTCTTACATTCCTGTTTTCCACATAAAATGGGAAGACTCTTCACCTCTGAAAATAGGGTGGGGAAAGAAGTGGCAGATCAAAATGACTACACCAAAATTTATTTGTATCCACCAATGGCCTCTGCTGGACTAGCAGATCTGCAATAGAAGTGGCAGTTCATCGGATTTGGTAGCAACCAGCTCCCAGAAAGCGGGCGCTTTTAGACTGAACGCCAAGTCCTAGGCGTTGGAATCATTATCAGGCTGACATACAAGCCATGAGTTAATGTTTTCAACTAAGAGAAGTGCTGATTTGCTGGTGGATTATGGTGAGGTGATAAGGTGTATTATAAACAAACATTCTTGCACCTTTTTCTTGCCAGAATAATGTAGGTGACTGTTCCATAGAATACGAGAAATAATGTTTTAAAGTTCAATATTTCCTGATCCTAAATCTTCACTGGTATTTTGTATAATTTTTAACACACACTGGCTCTATAAATAAAAGAAATAATAGCACCTGGGAAGCAATTCACTCTGCCATTAGCATTTTGCCATGGGAACCAAAGTCTTTACACTATAGCTATTACAGGGCCTATTCATGCCCCACTTCTCTCGTGTCATCTCGCCTGTGGAAAGCAAGCTCATCATGAAAAGGAAACATTTGGTCCTCGAGGGGAAATGCTGGCTGCTTCGTTGCTCTAGACCTGCTGGCTGGTTGCTACTCTCAATTGCAGTAGTTGACTTCTCTCTCCCCAACACCCCTAAAAAGGCCTGCACCTGACCTGCCAGCCAAAAGTAGGATGCCACAAGAGCAACTGCAAAAAAACGGAGATACCACATCCTACATGAGGGAAAAGAATGGAGGTTGAAGCTTACTCCAGGTTAAGGAAGAGGCTACGTGTCTAGGAGGTGAACAGCATCAAACATGCACTGGAAGCAGGTAGCTCTCCTCCTCTGCTGGAGAGAAAAAAAAAAAAGGAGAGGGGGTATGAAAATCCTCTCCTCCCAAATTATAATTAAGAGTTTGCAACATTCTATACTCTCTGATCTCCATTATTTTAACCGATAAATTTAGGCAGCACATTAGCCATCCTTATTTTTATGCTGTTAAGCTGTCCGATGTACTGTGTTACCTACCTAGCAGAGGAAGTAAAGCAGGATAGTTGTAAGGCATCACAAAGAGGTTTACACAGGTTAAAGTAGTGCTTGCTTTTAAATACCCAAATGGATGGCCAAGTTCACTGTATTTTCCACTGTTACTCACAAATACCTGATAAAGAACATAAGAAACATTGTTATATTTAAAACAAAACATTATAAAAAGTTGCACATTTATCAGAATAAGTGCCATCTGGTTTTTTACTCTTTTTAAAGGGGAGAAGGGGAAAACTGTAGAAAATTGCTGAGTTTGATTTTACCTGTATACATAAAACTGGACATGCACTTAGGCCTGGTCTACACTGGGGGAGGGAGAGAGAAGGTGAAATCGATCTAAGTTACGCAACTTGAGCTACGTGAATAACATAGCTGAAGTTGACGTACTTAGATCCACTTACCGCGGCGTCTTCACCGTGGTAAGTCAATGGCTGATGCTCCCCTGTCGACTCCGTCTGTGCCTCTCGCCCTGGTGGAGTACCGGAGTCGACAGGAGAGAGCTCGGTGGTCGACTTATTGCATCTAGACGCGATAAATCGACCCCCGCTGGATAGACTGCTATCCGTTGATCCAGCCGGTAACGTAGACAAGCCCTTAGACTTGTAAATTATATACACATCAGAGATGCAAAGATACTTAGTCATTTAGTCCATTCTGTCAGGGTGGGATTGCTCTCCAGAGCATATTTTCTAGTGATTTGTTGACACTATATTTAATGGCTCTCAAGGGAAGTGATGGATGCTCCATTGCCGGACACTGTTTAACAGGCTATACCTGATCTCTGTTGCAGGTAGATTTTTCTAATAATTTGATTTATAAAGTTATCTCCCTAAAACATATGCACAATTGAGAACAAGCCTGATTTTTCATTCTTCAATACATTGACACACACTCTCAAACTAAGGAGATATTGCCAATTTGTAAACATGAAAGTTAAACACAGCATTAATCCTCAGAAGACTGATTATTAAGATATGCACTTCTTTAAATTTGGAGGATGCCAATATTCTAGAGGTTAAACTTGTAACGATGGAGTGGAGTACTAAGTTCGAGAAACAGACACAAACACGAACTGGGACAAGAAAAGCTGTTTAAATAAACTAGAGAGATTCATTCACAACATTTGTCAGGGGACCGAGGGGCAGACAAGATATCCAAGCATGCTTTAAAGCCATTATTTGGAATTCACTGGATTGTAAATTGACTGCATTCCCTCACTTTTTTTCTAGGCAACAGTGTGATTTGTTTTACTGTTGGTTACACTTCCAAATTACTTTTACCATTTATTTGTAAGTTAGGAGATGTTAACATCTCTCTGCACTTCTATGCTGTTTCCAAATTCTTTCTGGATTCTTTCTAGGTAATAAAATGACCCCAAAAATCCACACTCCTGAGTGATGTAGTTATACCAATGTAAGATCCCAGTGTAGACAGTGCTATGTCGATGGGAGGGCTACTGCATCTCGGGGAGAGGGAGCAGCACGCTGATAGGAACGGCTTTCCCGTTGGCGTAGGTAGCCTCTTCACTAAGCAGCACAGCTGCACCCAGGCAGTTGTGCCGCTGCAGCACTGTAAGTGTAGACAAGCCCTAAATGTAGACCAGGCCTAAGTGACTTGCCCCAGGCCACGCAGAAGAAGCCTGTGACAAAGCCAGGAATAGCACCAAGACTTCCACAGGACCAATCCAGTGCGTTAAGCATGAGGTGTGAATTGGACGAGAGAAGTTAAAACCACTACTTACCATACAGTACATTAGAATTTATGTCACTTAAATAACATCTAAGAGTTCTAATAGAAATCAATAATCTCTTCCTTTTCCAACACACAAATGGCAAGTTGCATTTCATCTGAGTGTGGAACCTGGGGGACACATTTGCCACTGAAATGCTATGACTTCAAAACAGAACTAAATGAATTGATGAAGTCTGAAGTAGCATCACCTTTTCAAAGGCTTGAAAAATCTAGTCAGAATTGAGGAGATCGGCATCTTTACATATTTCCTCAACTCAGCAGAACAGTGTAACATCAGACATACCTCTTGCCTTCTTGCAGGTTTACACAGATTAACGTAGCACTGCCTGGGGATTCCCATTAAATTTATAATCATCAAATAAAGGCAAATACCTGCCAGCAGGCATGGGGAGACTTTCGTTCCAAGATGTACTGCGTTAAGGGCGAAGGTTCAAGTTCATATTTGTCAAAAGGAAGCTTGTCTATTACCATTGGCTCACAATCTACACAGGAGAACCTCACAACAGGATGAGCTGTGCGTGGCGGCTAAGAGGAGGAAGAAAAGATTCATGACTTAGAGTCCACCAACTGCCTGATGTTAAAGATAATCAGGTTAATTCTTTAATGCTAGTACCTGCCACCCAGAATTTTGCTTTTTTCTTTTATTTAATACAACTCCAATCTAAGGTAATATTTTAAGAGAGTTCCACTTTTGATACTACATTCTTTTAAATAAATCAAGTCAAGCTGTATTACTAAACGCAGATGAATAAAATCATTCAGTAAACAAACAGTTGACATGCAGTAATGCAACCCCTCCCATACACACCCTTTATTCCCAACTAGCCTTCAACACTTAAAAAACAAACAAGTTAATCATCGAGTTTTGACAATAGCAGAAGGTTAAGTTCCTACCATGTGATCCAGATGAATCAAGATAATGGACTATTAACAAAATCATTCACAAGTTACTGAACAACACTGGCACACAATTCCCTCCTAACCCACAAGGGGGGAAAATGTAGTTAATATTAAAAAAATTTAAATATTTCAAGTCCTAAATCCCAGTCAATCCACAAAGTGCACAAATACATGATTTAAAGAAAATTTGAAGTCCTTCTCTCGCCTGCTGTTCACAGAAACCCGTGTTTGAGAGCGGAGCCACTTGGCCAATACGATTGTTCAAAATGTTCCCTAGTGAGTGATTCCTCCCCGCCAGGAAAAACTAGCACCTTGAGCAAATAGCGCAAGTGCAGAAACATAACGTGCCCACTTAGAAGTGATATATCTATGAAAAAAAGGCTGCTAGGTCAAGCCAATAACCAACAAAATGACTGAATGTTTCAGAAAAGAGCAAGCACATGCTGCATGTTCCCACGATTATCTAGAGGATGCAATTATTTGCTTCCTTCCCAACCACAACTTTCCCTGCTAGGAAGAGAAGAATCACATCCATGGAGTGCTGCTACGTACCAGGAAGAGTGATTCCACAAGAAGGAACATCAAAAATGCACATCTTCTAACCTCCCTTGTTGAGATAGTTTAAGACTCCATGGCTCTATTTTCTAGCCCCATTTTTTTTAAACGCTTTAAATAATTTAGTTCAAAGTATAATTTTGACTCAATATTTTGAAAACTTCATTTCCACTGTCGCAAAATGTAAAGATATTGAATTAAAGCCTGATTGATGCAATATTTAAGCACTATTAAAAGAACTAGTTTACTGAATGAAAAATTTATTGCAATAAGCTTTCCAAATCCAGAAGTGATGTGAGATGCAATTTCTAGACTTGTCTTCACCAATCAGCATCACGGAGAGTCAATCCATTTTGTAGCGAAAGCCAGACCATAAGCAAGCCTGGGGTAAGAGACTAATTTACTGTTCATTTAAGAGCTCGCTATCAGATCAGGAGATGTGGAATCCTTTTCTTTAGTTCGTTTTACTTACCAGAGTTGGTGAATTCTGATCAGGCCAAAATGACTCTGGAATTGGCCAATGCCCAACAGGAACACCAGTTTTAGGGTTAGGTCGTACATAAATGAGTTTATGACAACTATGCCACGGTTGAGAAGCAAATGAATTGATGGGCCTGGATGAATCAACAAGTCCATCTAAAATTTAAACAAAGCAAAAAAAAATAAAATGAAAAATAAAAAGCTACATGGCATGCATTTGTTTCCCAGGAAGTTCTATTAACAACCAATGTCCCATTCCATTTGTTTCAAAGACACCAATTGTGTGTGCTGAACACCTACATCAGCATGTAAAATGGCATAATTTAAAGTCACTTTAAGAACATGTTTGCCCACATTCTACAGTCCTGCTCCAGTTACACAGCAATTCAACTAAGTGCAGCACTGCCTGCTCAGCAGACTACACAAAATGAAGTTTATTAAGTACTGGCTTTAAAAATGGTACAATATACAAGTCTAGAATCTCTAACACTGTCCTGGCAACAAAAACAGATCACTGACATTTGATAGTCTCACTGAAAGTGATATAGTGTACAGGAAATAGTGTTAGTATTAGTTGAAATTAAATGGGAAAACTTCTCCAGGGAAAGACAAAATTTTTAGAGGTGTAAAACGTACCCTATGGCAATAGATTCAGTCTTAATTTTCAGCAGTCTGTTAAGTTCCTAACGCCTTATTAGTAAGTCATTTCACTCCTTCTCCGCAGAAATGCAAGTTTAAGGGTTTTGTATCAGTTAACACATTATGTCCTATTACCTCACATACATTCCCCCATTTTTTTTTTTTTTTTTATTAAAACTGAAACAGTTCAAATAAACTCAGATTATTTCACAAAACCTAGATGTGGTTTTGGAACATGGCTCGACAAGGTACAGGTGCATTGCTAAGCTTGCCAGTCTAGTTTCCAGCATTTGTCACAGGTATACGCTTTTGATTTGCTTTGCTTTGCTTCAGAAATGGTTGACTGGTATTACAGAACATGCCCTTCTGTTACAGATCAATTCATTTCTCCATTTTTTGTAGCGTGCAGTACAACAATTTGAAGAGCACTAACACTGCTACATTTCCCCGCACCAGAAACTTCTGCTGCTCTTGGTTTAGGATTGAATTTATTTGCTTCCTTGACGCACGCCAAGTCTGAGCTCTCTCGACACTTTTGTGCTATGCTGATATGTACACTCTACTATTTTATAGCTTTGGATAAAAGAAAAAAAAAAACCCAAACAATCAAGTTCATTCAGTTGCTTTTCCATACAAGAGCAACCTTGCAACTCCAGTGTCCAGACCAGCAGATGTCAGGGACTTTGCTTAGTGCCAACTTGGACTGCACAGGATGCTGGGGGTAAGTCTAAAACATTCTCCCAAGTAGATGAAAAGGCGTTATGAGGAAAGCAGGCAGGCAGGCAAACAGGAGAGAAAGGCAGGAGGGAAGAAAAGGTGGCTCAGAATGAAAGTAAGGGTGATAGATGATCATGGTAGAATGTCTAAAGGACCCCCCAAAAGCAATACACACACTTGATTTTTTTCGTTCTACTTGCATACTCTAAGTGTCTTCAAGTTTGCTTTTAAGTGTATGATTTTCTGTGTATGTAAGTTGTTTAGGAAGACTCTTTCTCTACATGCCAAGGGATCAGTTTTCTCTTCTTAATTTTATGTGTCGAGTTCTGCAAGTCTGAACAAATTGCCCCATGATCAACAAATGTATTTTTTCCCCACACTCTCTCTCCTGTCCTGGCACATAATTTTTCACTTGCAGTTAGGAAAGAAAAGTTTTGATCCATCACAGGGTGATCAGTTTCAAGCAGCACAATGCCAAAAACGTTAAAAAACAGACACCTTTACAGTGTATCAATTTAAAACCACATCTGAAGTATTTTTTTTTTTGAAGTCCACTGTAGCACTTAAAAATTAATAGAATTACATTTTCTTTTCCCCCATTCATTTTGTGCATTTGACAGCACAGGTATACAGTCAGTTGTACTGTTTCCCCCATATATAGTCAGTTTCCTCTGTTTCTGAGGTTCACCCTACCGAACGTGGGGAGAGAGACGCAATTAAGAGGGGAAAAAATGTGAAAGGTAAAGACACAAAAGTTGGCAGGAGCAGTACCTGAAAGCCCTCTCTACACCTCCCCCCCCCAAATTACTTGATTTCAAAGAGGCAGTATCTCCAAGACTGATTAAATTCTGTTGCTGTAAGAATCCTTAATGGTGATCCACGGTGGTAATCTTCAAGAACTGTAAATCTAACAGGTGTCTTTTGCAGTTGCTTTCAAAGGCCTTGTCTACAGTAGGTAAAACAAAGGTGTATTTTTCACATATGCAACATATGTTAAAATGCACCTTCCTTCCAGCGCAGAGACAGCCTGAGAGCACCAAGGGTTTGTCAACACCAGACATTTTGACCTCAAGTTCACTGACTGGCAATTAACTCTAACTAGTTCATGTGTTTCAAAAGGTTAGCATGTACACTCCCAAACGTTAGCTTCAGGATACCTGTTGCTCTTTACCCTAGGCTGAGCTCAAGGGTAAAGCAAAATGGGTGGGGGGAGGGGGGCGGAAGGGGAGGAGGAAGTCAATCCACATTAGCCTTTACAAATGTGCTGAAGACCTCAAGTTACTTGAAGGTGACTTAACTCTGGTAAAGTCTAGTGAAGACACGCCCAAATAAAATTCACACACAGCTCAAATTTATTTTAAAAAAAGAAGTTCTTACAATAGATTTTGAGGTATTTAAAAACAACGATATTGTCACCCTATACTGCTTTGAAAATATACATAGCATTCACAAGACTGGTGTGAATAATGCATCCAGGATGCTTTCCAATTATTTCAACACAGTACAGTTATTAATACCTCTACTACTTACTTCTGTTGATGAGAGACAAAAGCTTTCAAGCTTATTGTATGTGGTACCAAGCTCTTCTTCAGCTCTGTGTGGCTCATAAACTTGTCTCTCTCACCAACAGATGTTGGTCAAGTAAAAGATATTACCTCACCCACCTTGTCTCTCTAGTATCCTGGGACTGACAGTTACAACTACACTGCAACCACTACTTAAAACAGAAATAAGTAGAAACGTTGGACATTTTCTGTCTTTTTAGCTGTGATTCCTTAGTCAACAAAATAGCAAGCAATAAAGGCATTTCATTCCTAAGACAAGATAGTTTAAGGAAAAATCTCAGATACCATACACATCAAGGATCTACACTGAGCTCACAATGCAACAAAACAAAAACACTTGTACATAGATTACAGCTACAGAGATGAAAGTGAATAGTTACTGTACCTTCTCCAATGGGAGCTGGGTCTGGTCCTGATTTTTCAAAGTTAATAACAACACCACTCTGAACTTTTTGAACTAGAGATTCTAAACACTGGTTCAACATTCTTTGTGTCCGCACACAATAGGAGCGACCTATAAGTAAAAAAAGAGCAATGCAGTTAAAGTCTGAAAATAAGTCACAGCAAACCTTAATTGTATAAGTAAGGGAGGATACTGTTTATTTATTATAAAAATAAAAGCTATATTATATGTCGAGGCTCTTTCAACTTTACGTGGAATCACCACTGCAGAGTTGCTGCTTTAATGACAAACTCAAATCATCAACAGACATGGCACAATACTTCCACAGTGCAAACAATACAGACTGTGAAAGCCAAGTTGGTCTCTTCCATCCTGTGCATTATCACCAACAACATAGGCTTTGCAGGCCAAAAAAGCCTTCAGTGACAATCGTGCAGACCCATTGGAGGCAGTGGGTTTGCACAGCTCAATGCTGTTGATGATCCTTCTGTTCATTCTTGTGTAATTCACTCCTTTTAGCTGTGTTAGCACCACAGGGTTAATGAAGTAAACATTAGTTATTAAAGGAAGCAGGTTTTACTGAATACATAAGGAATAGACCTGATGAGTGAGATGGTTTCATTTTTAGTCACTTTTCAAAGAAGACGACCAGCCTTTTATAAAGAAAGGGGAAGGGATTACAAAGCTTAATGTGAAAAACAAGTGAAAAGCTGTCAGATTTAAAAGAGCCAGTATTTTTTAATTTTAAAATACTCTTGCAAGGTAGAAACCCAGACGCAGCAGTGCTATGCTAACATGTTGAACTGGCCAGGATAAAGTCAGTATCCAAGGTGAGAAAAATTAGATGCAAAATTACTTCTCTCCCTCCATCCCCCAAGAGCATCCCATTAAGACAACTTAGAGAGTAAGACAAATTCTACATTGAAACCAAAGCAAAACAACATCCAACTACCTCCTGTCACTTCACACATCTGTGTGATTGCAGATTCATCAGTGGGTACGCTCCCGAGTTGCTCTGGTTCAACAGAAGAAGCTCCTGGCAAACGCAGCACTAGGGCAAACAGCCTTTGATCCCAACGAAATGGTTCTTTGGTTAGTTCACTTCCAGGTAGAGGAGAATTCAAAGGAAGATGAAGCTAATAAAGAAAGATTTGAAGAAAGTTTTAAGGGATCAGATGGTCATTTGAAGACATGTACCCAAACTAATCATCAAAATAATGGATAAACTGAAGGACCAGTTTTCTTCTCTATTAATCAGTGCTCTCAAACTGTAGTCTGTGAACTCCCAGTGGCTATGGAACTAAACAGTGGGGCACTGGGAGAGAAACTGGTCCACCTTTCTTAAAAAGTGGTCTGCAGAATGAAGCTGAATTACCACCAATATAAATCTAATTCATAATTCTTTTAGCACACTGCCAAGATGCAAGTTTACAGATTTTAAAGCTGAAATACTTTTAACTGTTAACAAGACTCCCCAAAGAAAGTTAGTGTTCCCCTGTAGCCATTTTAAAAAGTAAAACAAATACAAAAGTCTTACCTCCTCTTGAACACCAGCAGTATGTGTCAATTTGTTTCCATCTGTGATGGTAATTAAAATAGATGGCTCTAAAAAGAACGGGTTCCTCCCCTAGAGAAAGAATAAAAACATGTAAAACAGTAACAAATAATATTTAATTCCATACTTCAGTTAAACTTGTATTGCTCTGTAAATGTACTCATCAATTTACAGCACATAAAACACGGTATCTGCCTTTAAGAACTTAAAATGCCAAACAATCCTTATAAAAGCTTGAGATGGTGTTAAATCTGTGGACATGTAGAATTCCACAACTGACACGATACTACACATCAAAGCCACTCAGAACTTCAGACAGACCACAAGTGTAGAACTCAGACCCCCTGCCCATAAAGTCACAGGTTCCTATCACTTAAGCAAAAGGTGAGTGTTATGTAGTGTCATGGGGGTCTACTCCTAACAGCGGTACATCTATATTCTAGCTGGCTCTCCTTGCAGGAGAAAATAAAAACATCAGTATACTGTCAAATACATTCAGGACACTTAACAGTGGGGAAAATTAAACATCTTTCAAACTGGGCTTTTTTTTTTTTTTTTTTAAACAGATGATTACATAGTTCATTAAAATATCATACTGAGAAGGCAAACATAAGACAGTCTGAAATAGTTAGTTGATAAATGCCTACAATTTTAAGATTCCAGGTATATGTGCATGCACACACAATATGGACTGAACATAAATATACACAACATCTTTCCACATGCTTAGTGTGTGATATGAGAACTAGAGTTTTAAAAATTAAATCTATACTTATATAATCTATTTGTAGTTTATGAAGATTGACAGTACATAACACAAGAACTAGGGGTCAACCTATAAAATGAATAGGCAACAGGTTTAAAACAAACAAAAGGAAGTACTTCTTCACACAATGCACAACCTGTGGAATTTGTTGACAATGGATGTTGTGAAGGCCACAACTATAACAGGGTTCAAAAAATAACTATATTCGTTCATGGAGAATAGGCCCATCAATGGCTATTAGCCAGGATGGTTAAGGATGCAATCCCATGCTCTGAATGGCCCTAGCTTCTGTTTGCCAGAAGCTGGGCGTGGACGACAGGGGATAGATCACTCAATGATTACCTGTTCTGTTCATTCCCTCTGAAGCATCTGGCATTGATTACTGTCGGCAGACAGGATACTGGGCTAGATGGGCTATTGTTCTGACCCAGTATGGTCATTCTTATGTTCTTATTAAAAAGCACCTGACCATTTTACTATAACCAGTTCAAAGCAGCCCCCTCTCATTTTACTCATACTCCATCAACCCCCCCCCCGCTCCAGATATTTAACAATATCCACAAAGCAGCAATTGTTATAGTGTTTGATACAATGTGAAGAAAGAACAAACATTTGATACCTGTCCATAATTGTCTATTCCAGATACTAATCTATTGAGATTTAACAAGTCAAACGAGGATCTGAGAGCCTGCCCGAGGGTAGTCAATCCTGAAGCTTGCAGGTTTTTCAGTTCATTCATGAATGTTGCATGATTTTCCTTCCATCCAGCCTGTTATGTAGTAATATAGAGAGAGACAAAAGACAGTTTATTGGTCATTTTAGTAGTGATCCGACAATTATCACCTTTCGTCTCAGAGGCAGATTACATTTCTCATTAGCAGGTAGATGCTGTTGTGCTTGTATGATGCATACATTTGAAACAAACAAACAAAACAAACAATCAGAGGAGCCACACAGGTATCTTCCCACATAACTGCAATGTGTACAGAACACGAAGTACATAGTAGAAGACTGACAAGCTACACACAGTATTACGTTTTTGAAACAATGACTATGTCTATTTAGCTCTTCTTATGAAAGATGCAGCAAAGCGCAAGTGACTAATGGAACTATTTGGGTACTTCCATGAGAATGAGAACATTTGATTTTAAAAGTGTGTCCAATGAATGGCATTTAGAAATCAAACATGAATACCTAAGGCATAGTGGTGAATGAAGGAGCTGCAGGGAGAGCACGGGCTACTCTTGTGGTGCTCTGCAACTCCTCCCCCAACCAGCCTTACCCAGAAAAACATGCAATACGTGCTCAAGGGCTAGGCCTAATAGCCAACGAAAGATACCAGTGCCGCCACATTCTTGCTCCCAGTTCAGTGCCCATCCCCGCCCCAGAACTAGAATGATGTTAGACAGCAGTGTACCATTAATTGAGGACTTTTAAAACCTGTATAATCAGCCAACTTAGAGAAGTTTCACAAATGTGACTCACTATATTTCTCACTTTTCTTGTACTTCCTTTCCCTCCTGGCTTCACTCCATTTATGTTCATATACAGATCATGCCTCTTTTATGCTTTCCTCAACTCTCTTCCTCCACACCCATATTATATATTTGTAAAAACACACTTTTCTCCTACCCCGGTTTCTCTGCATCTTACCTCGTAATTCTAACTCTTCTTTCTTCTGCCACTTCTTCCTTGCTGCTGGAAGCTGGCTCAGATTCCTACCAGGTTGTTGCCCAGAACCCTTCTGTCTCTTTAGCAGACAGACACTTACTAGTTGAAGACTGATAGTTGCACGGTCCCAATCCCTCCCCCACTGCTGGAAAGGAGAAGGGACATTCTGTCTTGTCCTCTGCATCCCAGAGACTCCTGACTGCTGCAATGGGGAGTACAGAACATCTCTCCAATATTTACAGTTCACTCCCTCAGTTACCTGGCTGCTGCAAGGAGACAGGTGTGTGCATGTGCAAGTGTTATTCCACCCCTTACCCCCAAGCCTCAGTTTTGAGTCCTCTACACTGAATAGTGCCAATCCCTGCCTTTGCTGCTGCTCAGAACTTACCTGAGCAGCAGCAGAGTAAAACTAACTCAATTCTTGTTAGTTTCGCTAATGCCCACCTAACAGAGCGCTGGGCCTTGGAAGGCATGCTTGTGTCCCATTGCACCTGTTACTGCCCTTTGAAACTCCAAGCTGTGGTTGTAGGCCATATGCCTGCTCCTAGTCATGTGTTCTTCAGGAATTTGCATAGAAGGCTTCCGGTCTCTTTCGGCAGGGGAGTATCTGAAGGGGGCGGGAAATCTCTGAAGCTATCAGTTAGGAGGCCAGAGTGGGAGATAGCTGCAAGTGCTGACTGTGGCAAGAAGACTCCGCTGAAGAGGACTGTAAAGCTCTGGGAGAAGAGCTGTAAGGACTGGGAAATCTTGGTGATAAGGACTAAGGCAAGAAATAGTTAAAATCTTAAATGAAACTTAACACTGAAGTCCTGGCCATCTATCCTCTTTCAGCAAAGTAGGTGCCAAACTCCAACAAGGGCATTTACACTCTGGGTACGTCTATACTTACCCGCTGGTTCGGCGGCAAGGAATCTATCTTCTGGGATCGATTTATCGCGTCTTGTCTAGACGCGATAAATCGATCCCGGAAGTGCTCGCCGTCGACGCCGGTAATCCTGCTCCGCGAGAGGAGTAGGCGGAGTCGACGGGGGAGCCTGCCTGCCGCGTGTGGAACCGTGGTAAGTACCTTTAAGTTCGAACTAAGATACTTCGACTTCAGCTACGTTATTCACGTAGCTGAAGTTGCGTATCTTAGTTCGAACTGGGGGCTTAGTGTGGACCAGCCCTCTGTCTTAAGTAAGTCCTTACTGCAGGTTCAATGAAATATTCTTCACTTCCTGCTGCTTTCAATGAAGTGATGTCTAGTTTGGGTATCTGTTTGTAGAGCACTTTGGAGAAAAGAGCAAATGTTTTTATAAGCAGTAACCATGTTCTCAGATCCTTATCTGTTCTATCTCCAGCCACAACAGGAAGAGTAAAGAATTAAGTTTCTTCCTTAGCTTTAAATGCAAGATCTATTTAGATGAAAGATGCTATATGTAAATTAAAATAAAGTCACTAATTTCTTTAGAGAAGTGGCTCTGAACCAGGGGTACGAATACCACTGAGGGACAGAGATCTTCCGGGGGAACATCAACTTCTCTAGATATTAGCCTAGTTTTACAACAGGCAACATGAAGAGCACTAACAAAGTCAGTACAAACTAAAATTTCATACAATGACTTGTTTATATGGCTCTATATACTATATTAGTGTTTCTCAACCCGGGGGCGGGGGTCGCAATTTATTTTACAATTATAGATAAAGTAATTAAAAATGAGAAAGTAAGCAATTTTTCAGTAATATTGTGCTAGAACACCTTTGTATTTTTTTGTCTGATTTTGTAAGCAAGTTTGTAAGTGAAGTGAAACTTGTGGTATGCAAGACAAACCAGTCTCCTGAAAGGGGTACAGTAATGTGAAAAGTTTGAGAACTACTGCTTTAGAGTAATTCTATGTTGCATCGGAGTGAGTGAGTTATATTATTAAAACTACGCCCCGCATGTTGTGTAAGTTATTTTTAAAGAGGTGACAGCATACATGGCCCTAAATGAATGGACATATATTCAGGGCAAGGAGAATGTTATCTTAAAATCCAAATAAAAATATTATTCCAGACCCCTATTGGGAAAATGGGGTGAAGGAAATGGAAGGAATCTAGATTACTCAGGAGATTATACTGAGGGCAATTTTTTATTTCTATTTAGTCAGCAATTTGAATCCAGGTCAGCTTGGTAGTATCCAAGAATTGATATCATAAAATGGCTATTTGATTGGCCTATATGAAACGAGTTAGACTTCCATCCAGTTGTCCACACCAAGGCTAAAGCCCCGAGTCTCAAAGAGGGTTAGAATTGAACAGAGAAAGAGCCTTAGCTACTGTGGCATGGTTAACAGTAGTTCTCCAGAACAGAAACTGTGGCACATTAGCAGGCCAACACCGGGACGCTTACCAGCCTGTGAGGTACCCCTTCTGCAGAGAAAAGTTATCCGCAGGAGTCGGTCTCACACTGTGCACAAGTGCCAGCTTTCATTTTAAAACCAAATTTAAAAACCCACATGTAGTGGAAGGTGTTTGGTCTTGCATTCATATGGCTTCTTTTCTAAAATAAAAGAGAAGCCACGTGAAGTTGGGGTATACAAAAGCCTGATTAGTTTGGGTTGTTTTTTTGTTTGTTTGTTTTTAAAAAGAGATAGAAGCCTAAAAAACTCGCTTGTTTTACCCCTTAAATATATATTTAAAAAATTGTTTTTTTAAAAAAAAAAAGAAGTTTGGGACTTCCCCCCCCTCCCCAAAAACAAGCTGCTGTTATGAAACAGATTCTCCCCCTCCCGAATATGCCAGGCACTGCAGCCTGGGGGAGTCTCTGAAACTTGCATCACTGATTTTGGTAACAAACTTCCCTGCCCCTCAACTCTACCCAGCCACCCTCCAAATTACATGTTCCATGGTCTATTATTGGACAGATGCATTGACAAACTTGTAGATTGTGGGGGGTCTTAAAAAAGCAGCCAGAGCTAGGTACCAGAGCTCTTGAAAGAAGCAGTTTTTGGTACAGAGCTGACTGCAACTGAGATTTCATCCTTTCAGGCTGAAGACAGACTCATTTCCAGACTTCAGGGCCTCCCAAAGGTGTTTATCTTCTGAGACAAGATAAGTGTTGCAAATGATCTTAAAAAGTGTCAGGCAACTCCCCAACAGGTATTAGTATCCCACCTGCTGTTCTTTGAAGCAGAATTCTCCAGTGGCAGGACACCTGATTGTGTGCTTTAAAATGCTAGATTAGAAGCCCTATGAGTGGGGCAGGGTCTATGCATCTTCTCTAATCTCTTCAAACGAAGGTTGTTTTTTGAGTGGTAGGACAGCAAAAAGCTCAGAGAAAGACCAAGGCTAAGAGCTTTCAGACCTATTCTGAACTCCTTGGTACCTTGAGAGCCATCATTCAGTGCCCCAGAAGTGGAGGGAGAGTATGGACTGGGTACAGGTTCCCAACCTCAGCAATGCAGACAGCCCTCCTGCATTCCAAGATCTGCCCCACGGATATTTCAAGATCTTCTAGCTGGTTATAGACTAATCCCCATCTTTCAAAATCCCTCATTTTGTTGCCTCTAAACAGGTTTTTTCACCCTGAATCTTGGCAGTGGGTTTTTTTGGGCCAGCTCCAGTTCTTTTGACTTAACTGAATAATTACAAAGGACCTCCGAATCCTCCTAACTCTTCAGTACAACTGCTAAACGTCATTTGGTAGGAGCGCCTGCCAAATGAGCTACATTTCTTGGTAGTAAACCAGGTCCCAGCCCAAACTCAAGATGTGTTTTCTGAAGAATGGTGTTATACATGGAAGGGGTTCCTGATCTCCTTTAACATATAGATTGGGAAAGTGACAGAATACACACTTATGGAAGCATAATTCTTTCATGTCTTAACTTTCAAATGATCTTGAGTGCATACCTGGATTTCCTCCAGTATATTAACTGAATGTCTTGTATATTTCTTTTTTGTAATGAGCGATTCTATAGGGCTATTCCATGTGAGAGCAGGGAATACAGGATTTCCCTAACTCCACAACTTGTTTAAATAAATGCCTGTGGAAGTAAAAGTAGCGTTTTTGTCAATTAGTGCAAGGCTTGCTTGGAGGACATTAAAAAAAATATCCAAGTGAATAGTACAAAAATCACTTCTGTAATATGGTTCTCTTGGTGACTTTGACCTAAGAATGTAAAGCTGAAAAATGACAGGGGTATTCAGAGTACTCCAGGAGTTGAAACTGGACCTGGGTTTGAGGATTTCTATATTCTTGCTCTTCCTCCCCCTCAATACACCGTTAAAAGAATCTTGCAGAATTATTCAGCGTAATCATTTCTGTCCTCTTGTGTCAGCAGCAGCCTTTCCAAAGTGGTTAGGATTATAAATTGCTGCCTTGGAAAATGCTACTGTGAGGGAATAGTTATTTTCATCTGCTGGTAGGAATACTATAGAATGAAAGGGAGTTGGAGATGCAAGCATTGAAAGAAGGAGAGTTAAAGAGGCTATGTATGCAAATAGACAAGAATAAAGTCAAAGCCATAGAGCAGTTATATTTTGGATTCCTTATACATAAATTCCAGTTGTGAGACTTCAGTTTTTTCAGGTCTTCAAGTATCAAATTCCTAGTGGATCATTTTTATACACAGAATTTGTTAACACTGAGTAGACTACATCTTGGCAAATAAACTGAAGTGTCAATTTGCCATTACTTGAGAGTTTAGAGGAAAAACTGAACAGAACTGAATTTTAATGGGATGACCTTCTGGTGAATATGAAGGTCTAATGAGGTACTTATACTGTACTTGCTTTTCTGGGCATTTGTGAGAATCACACACCTGCTGCCCCAACCCATGATTGGGCAAAAGGGATGTCAATCAGCCCTCTGTGGCGCTAAATAGAACTTTCAAATATCATCTTCTGGAATCCTGAAATTTGTCTTGTGAAATACAATTCTTCAATCAAAGACATCTGGTGGCTCTGCACAACTATCCTGTTTCCTTCCAGACAAAAGCTGAAGAGAATTGCCAAGCAAAGAGAAAGGGTCCACCAGCTAAGTGAATAAAAATAAAGTAGCAGAACTAAGCAGTAGAGGAAAGATCAGAAATTAAAGAGTCAGTTAAGTTTAAATAAATAGTTTTAATAGCTGGGAAAATTAAGGTAACTGGTGTAGAATTCAGTTGAGAGGCTTGGGGATCTTCAAAACAAATGTCTGAATAAAAACAAACCACCACCACCACCAGTAGGTTTTCCTAGCCGTTCACTTTCAGTTTGGACAAAAAGCACCATCCTCATGCGAGAGTATCAAAATGCAAGAGAATAATAAGCAGACAAAGTCCCTGGATTTTAGATATGTACAGAGCAGGATGGACTGATTTAAATCAATTTTCCCACCATTTGTACGCTTCAGTGATTTTCTAACGAAAGGTGCACTTCCATTGGTTGATATAACCATTAAAACATGTTGATTTACAACTAAATAGAGCCTTTACACTAGATCTGGTCCATCTTTTTGCCACCTGGCAGGGTACACTAACTATATACATTTATTTAAATAATTATGTAACTCAATATTTTCAGATTCTTGTTAATTGTACATTTTAGTAGGTTGGAAAATGGTGAATGACATGCTTTTTTACTAGATTACTAACTTTTTGCTCATGATTTGTGTCAAGCTGCATTAAAGAACAGTAACTGGAATTTAAATACATGAAACAGCATATACATTTATTTTTAATGAAAGAAAACAACCTTAAATGTTCAACTGCATCTTTTTTCACACCCTGAGCAAGGTAGCTAGGGTAACTTAAGTTTTAGGTCTAGACCAGCCCAAAGATATGAGAAAGCACAAACACTGGATCACAGAATTGCATGATAAAACTACACTGTATATTCTACCTTCCACTGGATTGCTTAGGATCCAGTCCTACTCTCTCAATTTAGAGACTATTTCTAAAATCAGTTCTTTGACACTACACAAAGAGCTCCTTCAAGTTAGCAGGCAATTTAATTTTGGGGTGCCAAACATCCTGTCATGTTAGGGGATGTGAGGGAGATTCCCAAACCTGAGCCATTCTTTTTGGGTGACAGATCTGAGGAACTGTCCCAAATTGAGGTGTCATTAGAGGATGTTTTGGAACAAACTGATAAACTAAACAGTAATAAGTCTCCAGGACCTGACAGTATTCACTCAAGAGTTCTGAAGGAACTCAAATGTGAAATTGCAGGACTACTAACTGTCATCATTTAAATCAGCTTCTGTACCAAATGACTGGAGGATAGCTAATGTGACGCCAACTTTTAAACAGGGCTCCAGAGGTGACCCTGGCAACTACAGGCCAGTAAGCCTCACTTCAGCATCGGGCAAATTGGTTGAAACTATCGTAATGAACAAAATTGTCAGACAAATAGATGAACATAATTTGTTGGGAAATAGTCAACATGGTTTCTGTAAATGGAAATCATGCCTCACCCATCTACTAGAATTCTCTGAGGGGGGGTCAACAAGCATGTGGATAAAGGAGATCCAGTGGATATAGTGTATTTAGATTTTCAGAAAGCCTTTGACAAGGTCCCTCACCAAAGGCTCTTCAGCCAAGTAGGCACTCCTGGGATAAGAGGGAAGGTTCTCTCATGGATTGATAACTGGTTAAAAGATAGGAAACGAAGGGTAGGAATAAATGGTCAATTTTCAGAATGGAGAGAGGTAAATAGTGGTGTCCCCCAAGGATCTGTACTAGGCCCAGTCCTATTTAACATATTCCTAAACGATCTGGAAAAGGAATAAACAGTGAGGTGGCAAAATTTGCAGATGATACAAACCTACTCAAGATAGTCTGCCTGGGACTTAACTGCGAAGAGCTACAAAAGGATCTCACAAAATGGGTGACTGGGTAACAAAATGGCAGATGACATTTAATGTTGATAAATGCAAAGTAATGCACATGGGAAAACATAATCCTAACTATACATATACAATGATGGGGTCTAAATTAGCTGTTACTACTCAAGAAAGAGATCTTGGAGTCATTGTGGATAGTTCTCTGAAATCATCCACTCAATGTGCAGCGGCAGTCAAAAAAGCCAACAGAATGTTGAGAACCATCAAGAAAGGGATAGATAATAAGACAGAAAATATCATATTGCCTCTATATAAATCCATGGTACGCCCACACCTTGAATACTGCATGCAGATATGGTCACCCCCCATCTCAAAAAAGATGTATTGGAATTGGAAAAGGTTCAAAAAAGGCAACAAAAATGATTAGGGGTATAGAATGGCTTCCATATGAGGAGAGATTAATAAGACTGGGACTCTTCAGCTTGGAAGAGGCGACTAAGGGGGGATATGATAGAGGTCTATAAAATCATGAGTGGTATAGAGAAAGTAAATAAGGAAATGTTATTTACTCCTTCTCATAATACAAGAACAAGGGGCCACCAAATGAAATTAATAGGTAGCAGGTTTAAAACAAACACAAGAAAGTATTTTTTCCATGCAAAGCACTGTCAACCTCTGGAACTCCTTGCCAGAGGGTATTGTGAAGGCCAATACTATAACGGGGTTCAAAAGGGAGCTAGATAGATTCATGGAAGATAGCCATTGATGGACCTATTAGCCAGGATGGACAGGAATGGTGTCCCTAGCCTCTGTTTGCCAGAAGCTGGGATTGGGTGACAGGGCATGGATCACTTTATGATAACCTGTCCGCTCATTCCCTTTGGGGCAACCTGCCATTGGCCACTGTCAGAGGACAGGATACTAGGCTTGATGGACCTTTGGTCTGACCCAGTATGGCCGTTCTTATGTCATCTTTTTTACTCTGTCTCTGTGCTTCAGACAGGCCAGCATTTGGAAAACTCAACAGCCAAGAGAGCGGCACTCACCAAACTGCCATGCTAATGGTGAACAAGCAATTTTGAGCCCTAAATACTGAAACCTAAACCCACCCACCATTCCTTAGAACAAAACAGTTTAGATAGCGATCTAGTGTGTCTTTGAATTGTCTCTTAAAATTGACTTTCAAAAGCAGCAAAAGAGTTCCTTTTCAGTTTAAGCACATTAGGTAAGTTTTTAAATTATATATCTGCCCAAAGCGAAATGGCTAAGGGCTTCCCAAAAATACTGGCAGGCTTGTAGTGATCTTCATTACTAAACCAGTCTTGGAGAAGCACCTCTCTAGACATGTGCTTATACTCCTTCTCTGAGACTATATACCAGGGGTTGGCAACCTTTCAGAAGAGGTGTGTCGAGTCTTCATTTATTCACTCTAATTTAAGGTTTCCTGTGCCAGTAATACATTTTAACGTTTTTAGAAAGTCTAGTTATATATTATAGACTTATAGAAAGAAACTATTGTTGTATGTAAAGTAAATAAGGTTTTTTAAAATGTTTAAGAAGCTTAATTTAAAATTAAATTAAAATGCAGAGCCCCCCAGACCAGTGGCCAGGACCCAGGCAGTGTGAGTGCCAATGAAAATCAGCTCACGTGCCGCCTTCGACACACATGCCATAGCTTGCCTACCCCTGCTATATACCATCTGGAAGCACTGCACAATGTTTAAATTTTAATGCATCAAAAGTGTAGTAAATTCACAGATTGAAATAATTTGCTCTAAACTCCACAAAGTATTCACACACAATAAAAAGGTCTGCAGAATAGTCATTGGCTCTAAAAATTGCCTTAGAGAAAGTCAAGATAAACAAATAAATAGTTTACCTATGCTACTTATAGCCTAGTAGATACAGGAATTATTTCAGTTTTAACATTCTACTTTTCACTACTCCCGAGGTCTTGTTTTTTGTTAGGCATTCAACTTCGATTTAATTTCACTATCCCGTCAGTTTCAGCTTTGGATTCCCATCCAATAGCACGTTATTGCTTTTAATTCCAACATAGTAGAGGATTTAAATAAAAATTAGGGCGGCCCATAAATTTTTTTGAGTTAACTGCGATTACTCGCAATTCATTGCAGTTTTAATCGCACTGTTAAACAATAGACTACCAATTGAAATGTATTAAATATTTTGGATGTTTTCCTACATTTTCATATATATTGTACTCGGTGTTTTAATTGAAATCAAAGTGTATATTATTTTTTATTACAAATATATGCACTGTAAAAAATGATAAAAGAAATAGTATTTTTCAGTTCACCTCAGACAAGTACTGAAGTGCAATTTCTGTCGTGAAAGTGCAACTTACAAATGCAGATTTTTTTTGTTACATAACTGCACTCAAAAACAAAACAATGTAAAACTTCAGAGCCTACAAGTCCACTCAGTCCTACTTCTTGTTCAGGCAATCGCTAAGACAAACAAGTTTGTTTACATTTACAGGAGATAATGCTGCCTTCTTCTTATTTACGTCACCAGAAAAATATTTGTTTTTTTACAGTGCAAATACTTGTAAACAAAAAATAAATATAAAGTGAGCACTGTAGACTTTGTATTCTGTGTGGTAATATAAATCAATATATTTGAAAATGTAGAAAATAGCCAAAAACATTTAAATGTTATTTGATTAATTTTTTTAATTGTGTGATTTTTTTAATCGCTTGACAGCCCTAATAAAAATATTTAGCAATCGTTACATTCCTATGGTGCTTTCAATAACTGAAAGCAACCTTCTTTTATTGAGAACATTTCTATTAGTATTAAGAATTGCAAGATCTCTTCTCCCTTCTGTTCAGACAAGAGAAGCATTAACCACTTGAATAGGTCTTAAAAAACTTCTCAGCACATTGCCCTTTCAACCCACCCAAATTTGAGAGCATTCTCAGAGAGAGGCAGCGACCCAGTTTGACACACCAGGGATTGTACCAAAGAGGTAGTCCCAGACACCTGTCCTTTCCTTCCCTCTCAGCAGCAACTCCCTTCATTTTCAAACTCCCCCCATACAATCTTTATATTCTTTGACTCATGTGATACAGAACCCAAGAACTTAGCTTGAATTTTCCCACTGTGGAAAATTCTGCCTCACCACCACCCTCCTTCCTCCAGAAATGGAGATGGAAACTCTTTAAATAATTTCAATTTTTAAAAAAGTGCGCTGTCTGTGGAAAGACTGATTCAGTTTCCTATCTACAAAATTATGGTTATAAATTTTCTTTTTCAAGTCATTCTTTCTTGAATAGGTGAAGAGAACAAGATCAAAAGCAGTGCTTAACACTGAGTGCATAAATACTGTTTACTGTGACTGATAGCCTGTCAATAAGCTCTTTTTTCATGCTGATTGTTTTTCTTAATTCTGTTTTATTGTTTTTCCATGACATTTCAAAAGTCACACAACGTACAACCAGCTCTGGCTCCTACAGCCACCTAAACCCTGCTCTTGTGTGTAAAAATAGCAGTACACATGGTCCTTTTCAGAGGGATCTATGGCATTGAGCTAAAGGTACAAAATATGTAAAATTTTAATTTCCATTAGGAGGAGTTAAATGTGCTGATCTATTTGTAAAAGCCACCTCTCATGCAATACTGAAATACAAGTTGTATTAGCCAAATCCTAATGATTGCTTCGCAACTTGTTTTTCTAATTCATCTAAACATTTGTTTCCCTGCATTAAAGTTAATCCTCAAATGTATTGATTGACACCCATAAATCTGCTAATAAAATGATTCTGATCATCAGATCAAACTGTAAAATGCAAGCTTGAATCACAGCTTAATGTAAACTGCAGGCATTCCGAGTAGAACAACGTTGTCTGCACCAAGGAAAGCAGAACAGAGATACCATATGACTGCCCAGGTTTTTTTATAATATAGGTATGTATGAAAATATTATATTCAAATGTAGCTCTGAGGCAAGTAAAATAATCAATACCATCAAAGAGCAAACTGCCAGCAAGACAGGTCTTGTTACCTGTTTAATAGCTGTATTTTTAAATAACTGATATCCAGGGTTTAATCTGCAATATTTTAGACATTTAGATGGCTATGATCAAAAGCACCATTTTTTTTTTTTTTTTTTGCTGCAGCAACATCAAGGCCATCACATATGCTTAAATAAATGAAAGAATATAAACACAAAGAGGTCATCATAACCCACCATTTCAAAATGTATCAGTATTTAAACAAGGAACACAAAACTATCCAGAATTAGTTCCACTCAGTAAACAAGTGACCATATCAGTATGGTTTTGAAGTAGTATGAGATTTTACAGTATCTACTTTAATTCTGTATTTAAACCAGCTATGTGTTTCATGTAGTAACTTATGAAGATGGATTATATGGACACCGTAGTTTAGAAATAGTAGGTACTTCTGGATTATAAACTTCAATAAGTAAAATACACTCCCAACAGTGCAAATAACATTCAAGGACCAAAATCTTTAACTCTAAGTCAAGGTTAACCAACAGTGCCTTGTACGCTTCCAGAATGTCAAGTGTACTGAGTTTTTGGGCAGTGAATTCGCCCTGCCTCCTCCCCCCCCCCTTTTTTTTTGGAGGAAGCGGTGACAGTCAGGGTTACATGATTGAGACACACCAGGAAGCCTCCTGGGACCACCTCATTGCCACTCAGGAAGCAGCTCTACACTTCTCCTGGCCCCTCCATTCCCCAAGCAGGACTAGAGGGACAAAGGAAAGTAGGTGGTAACTGATGGGCTGCAAGTAGCATATCTACCAGCTGGAGGCATCAAGAGGAAATGGAGGAGAGCCCCATACTCCGCTTTAGGGTCCGGTGTAGGGGGAAGGTGCTTTGCACAACCCTCTATAGCATAAGATTGCAGACGTATGAACTCAGTAGGTATTCTCCTCCCCTCCTCTTTCAAAGTCCACCTCAGCCCCTGTTACGGAAAACCAATTTTCAAAATAATCTCCCTATGCATGTGGACTTTACAGAATTTTGAAAATTAAAAGCTGTTCACAATGTGACAGACCATAACTGAGAATCTCTTGCCCAGCTGACCCCAACTTGCACCACTAACTTTATCCCTGTGCAAAAACATGTTATAAGAAACAATTTTGAAGATTTTTGGGGGGTGAGATAGCTGTATCTCAGGAACCCTTTGCTCAAATAACCTCAAATATGGACCACTAACCTACCCCAGATCCTCATGAGGCACAGAAATTGTCAGGTTAATCCAGGTAAGCATGTGGACTTCACAGCACTTAGAAAAGTCAGCTGTTAAACAGTAAGAGTCTCACCTTAACTACACAGGTGCTACTACCCCACTATAATACCAAGATAAATGTTGGTCAGTTCCAAAACCAACAATAATATTGTTAAACTGTAGCCCTTTGCTTACACTAAAAATCTAAAAAAGTCATTAGGCAACACAATTTTTAAAAGAACAAACACCGCAATCTTTATACATGGTTTGTTTGAAGCTTAATAGCACCTCTGAAAAAGTTGCTAAAATTAACTTCAAGTCCCTTTATCTTTAACAGCAAGCATAAGGAAGGTACACCTCTACCCCGATATAACACAAATTTGGATACAACGCGGTAAAGCAGCGCTCCAGAGGGGGGGAGGGGCCTGCGCGCGCCGGCGGATCAAAGCAAGTTCGATATAATGCGGTTTCACCTATAACGCGGTAAGATTTTTGGCTCCCGAGAACAGCGTTGTATAGGGGTAGAGGTGTACTTGCTTTACACCCTATACATGAATAGAATTGTTAATATCACTTCTTGTAAAAAGTTCACATTAGAGAGCTAAGCACAGCATTAAAAGCAGAGAAGCACAAGGCAACTGAATAAGAATCTGCTCACTTCAATACTCTCTGGTTAGTGTTTTTTTTAGCTAAACAGCAATGTACCACATTTTAATACCTTGTTTTGTGGCCAATTCAAAAACAAATTTAAAAATCAATATTTGAAAGAAAAATGTAGATGCTCAGTTTGAAATTCAAACTAAAACTACTGATCCCAGAGACATATCTTCTTAATACCCATGCCTTACACAGAAAAGGCAAGTACCTCAATCTCTACAGGGAACTGGGGAGAAATGGATAGATCAATACAAGTATCAGGCAGTTACAGATTCTAAATTGCACACAGAATGTGATTACAAGGACACCACTTAAAATGCATATTCTAGACATGAACCAAGCGTTTCACTAAAACCTTGTCCCTAGCTTGACTTGTTGCTTGTGTTTAGAACAGCCCCCCATATGATCTTTTTCATCTTTATGTTTAGAGTCTCCAGCAAATATTAAGCAGAATCCATGAAAACTGAATTTGATAGAGTGTAGTTTTAGGTATTCAAATTCTACTCAAGCTTTTCAGTGTAACAATAACAGAGATTATATATTAAAATGACAGTTGGCATATAGTTAAGTGGTATTGTTAATAGCTGCTCTATACATAGCACTATACGGTGATGTTATGGATTCTGGAAATAGCTGTACTCTGTGGTGGATATATCACAATATTTGACTAGAGAACACATTAATAAGACAGAGAAATTAGGGGGCAGGGAGAGAGAACAGTAGCAAGTTCCCAAACCCACAGTCCACATTAGTATCAAACAGTTAGTTTTAAATGTAAGTTAAAATAAAGTTGGTTTAAAATGGTGGCATTCCTCCTCCCCCCCACCCTTGTTTTCCTAATGCAAGTTACTGAAGAAGTTGATCAAGTTGTACAGTATTGCTAGGGCCCTACCAAATTCACAGCCATGAAAAACACATCACGGACTGTGAAATCTGGTCTTTTGTGTGCTTTTACCCTATACTGTACAGAATTCACGGAGGGAAGAGGAAGAGTCCAGTATGTCTCAAATTGAGGGTCCTGACCCAAAAGGGAGTTGCGGGGGAAAGGGGGGGGGGAAGCCACGAGGGAAGCGTCACAAGATTATTTTAGGGGAAATCATGCTATTGCCACCCTTACTTCTGTGCTGTCTTCGGAGCTGAGCAGCCAGAGAATGGCGGCTGTTGGCCGGACATCCATCACTGCAGGCAGCGCCCCACCAGCAGCAGCACAGAAGTAAGGGTGGCAATACCATATCAGGCCATCCTTACTTTTGCACTGCTGCTGGCGGCGGCTCTGCCTTCAAAGCTAGGCTCCCAGCCAGCAGTCGCTGCTCTCCAGCTACCCAGCTCTGAAGACAATGCCACCGCCTGCAGCAGCGCAGAAGTAAGAATAGCAGTACCGCAATCCCCCTTACAATAACCTTGCAACCCCCCAACAACTTCTTTTTGGGGTCACGGCCCCTACAATTACACCACCATAAAATTTCAGATTTAAATAGCTGAAATCATGAAATTTACGATTTTTAAAATCCTATGACTGCGAAATTGACCAAAATGGACTGTGAATTTGGTAAGTATTGCGTGAAGACACTGAATCATTGGATAGTGGAGCTCTCGCTAACTAATCTGTAAATCAGACTCTTACAACTAAACAGCCATTTTTGTGTATGTATTATGGCTCCAAAGTTAAAGCTGAAACCAGAATATTCTAGACAATTAAGTCAGTAGACATGCACTCCTTTTACCCATGAATACAGATCCACGCAAGTCATGAAACTGAAGTTTATCAGAGAAGCAGCTTTTCACATTAATGGTATTTTCATAGTATGCAAACACAGGCAGCCTTCTGTGTATTCTTGTTACAGTAAGTTCAGAATATCATTTATGTACCATTGGGTTCAAAGTAAGTAGACTATTCTCCTTAGGGAGAAACATTTTCAAAACCCAAAATGAGAATGAACACATTATAAGCAATTAAGAATAAAGGAAGAGTATTTACAATCTTATAGTATTCATTATTGCAAAAGCTAATACATACACACATTCATATTTTCAGAAATCAACATAATGGTACATCATATAGTTTAAGAAGAGAGTTCCTGCCCCAAGGAGTTTACAATCTAAACTATTATGTACATTTTTATATAGATTATAAAGCCACGCTATGAAGCCTAGATCATAGTTTAGTCATTCTTGTGGATTTTGCCTTGGTATTTTGATGAAAAAAACAGCACGTAGTACACAAGAAACAAAGAGCATTTGGCAAAGAAACTTGGAGACAACTCCCTATTCACAACAGAGAAGCTTTTCCACTTATTTGCAGACGGTCTTAGGCAGAAATATGTATTATGATTTTACAACTTAAACTTGTTATAAAAAGTCACATTAGCATTTGAAATTAGTTAAGCCTCTTAGGGCAAACAGTTCTGCTTTTATCTAGTAAGCCCTTAAAGCCATCGGATGTGTCTATGGACCTGCTCAAGATACAATAGAGAGCCAAGTAAAAAGACAAAAAATAAATGGCCATAGTGACTATTAGCGATAGGGGTTAGTGTCAATCTAACTTCTCCAAAGAATCCTACCATTTCATACCATCAGTGTCTCACGTAAGCATATACAGGATCAGGGCCTTAATTTGCAAATTCCAGTAGACAATGAGCTGCTTAGATGCTTTAAATAAGCTTAGTGTGGCAATCCACACTGCCTCTCCTTTTCATTGGTTATAAGCAGCCAGTGAAAACAAGTCATCTAACTGGTTTCCAGTTAGATGAATAAGAAGACTTTTGACATCTGACTGGATATGGAGTCATTTCTACACTGCTCTCTCCATTTAGAATTCAATTCCTTATCAGAACGCAGTGCTTCATATTCTTTATGGAATTTAGAGAGCTCTATCAATTAAAAAACCCTCATATTTCCATCTGAGAGTGGTCTAATATTGCTAGAAGTAACTCTTACCCTTACTGTAAACTAAAGAAAAAAAACCCTGCTTTTTCAGTTTTTTTGTGCATTTGTCTGCACTGTGTATCACTAATTTGCCATTGTTGACATTTGTACCGCTTCCCCAGGTTCTACAAGACGATGTTTACTAGAAACCACAGTTGAAAGAGAAGATAGCAGGAAGGAACGTGCATCGAAAATAGGGAGGGAGAAGAGCCTGAGCATGTTTGCTATTGACCATAGGCCCACCCAGCAACAGGTATACACTTTTTAAAAGAGTGCTCTACCAGAAAATTAAAAAAAAAAAAAAAAAAAAAAAATCAAGTAGTATCCATTTAAATTGAAAGCTGTCACTATTCCATGGTATTTCCACTAGAAGGCTAATTTCATAATCCCCCCAAAGTTCAAGTGAAATAGTACTCAGTTTAGTTTTAGATTTTAAAATGCATCCATTGGGGGCCTCGGCATGGACAAGTCTGCCTTGCTCCCCAACAAAAACACCCACCATTTTATTTTGCTTTAATCTTACTTGCCCAATCCCAAGATTGTCCAACTAAAAATAGAATCAAGTAGTGTGTCCTCTGGTCACCTTTCTTTGGGACTACTGAATCAAGCTACCAAAAAAATCCTGAATATTACACTTGGAGACGGAGCAGCTAACTGTGGGGGAATTATTACAGCTAGCAGACAAATTATTCCCAAGCAAGTAACAGTAAGTGGATTCCAAACCTATTTTGTTCTCAGAGGGTAATAGTCATAAGGGATTTGCCCCAATCTCCCTTCAAACTAAATTACTTCTGTTAAGCAAATGAATTTAAGAGAACATAACAGAATAAGAACATTTGTTAGTTTTAAACTACCTACTGTAATTTATTTGTTCATGCTCAAAGTCACCACTCAGGAAAAAAGACTATGTAAAAGAATACCAGGATAATGGAAGCCCAAAATAAATTGGTTAGAACAAGATTCTTCACTGAATTTAAGACTTTGTTTTTTGGAGGCTGGCTGAAGACTTTACACATGATGGAAGATAATTTTAAGGCATTTAAGTAGTGTGCACAAGGCAACTTTTGGAAATGGAACAAATCAAAACTCATGTTTCTACATTGTCCCTTTTATACAACCTTATAACAATACTTAAATTATGTATTAATATTTAAGTGATTCCTTCTGCCCACCAATCTGACCTGCCTCTTCAAAATTATCTAGTCAAGACCTCTCACATTACTTCAGCTACAAATTAAGAGAAAGAAATGTTCCTCTTGCCCAAGAGGAACAGAAATTCCTCTTCTCACCCCCAACTCAGAACTCCATTTCCCTCAACTCACCTTCACTTCAGCCTCATCTTTGACCCAGAACTCTCCTCTTCCCGTATCTTGCGACTGGTGACCTGCCTAGAACCACCTCCATAATACTGCCCATTTACACCACTGCCTCAACTTCAACTCTGCTGAAATCACCATCCTTCATCTCCTCTTACTTTAGACTACTGGAATTCCTTTCTCCATGGCTCTAAATCAGAGCTCCAGATGCCCACCTGAGCAGAATGCTTCTGGCAGATTTCTTACATGTACAGAAAAACATAACTATTTCACTTCCAGCCTCATACAACCCCATTCAGTGCAAGACCCTGTTCAAGTTACCCCAAATTAAAAGCCTACAGATTTGCTACAGCCTACCCAAACGGATTCTCTCTCTGTTGTCCTCCGCACAAGCCTCCTTCGACTCTCCATGAGTTGGCCATTGCCAACACGAGAGCCTTTATACAACACAGCACCTGCCATCCGGAACAGCTTTCTTGCTACTCTCCACCTCAAGACCCAAGCAGAGCGAGTTCTTTGACCCAACATCTGGAACTCTGAATTCTCCGCCACCGAAATTATACAAAGAGACCCCAGGTCTGCACCAGAGTACACTCAGTTACTCTCTGTCACAGAGAGCCACGTAGGCCACGGTAGTGCCCACTGCCTTCACGGAGCAACCATTTCATGATGAACCAAGAGAAAGTCTCATTTGTTTGACACCATTAAGTATACAGACTTCATATCAAAAGACAGACAATAGTGAAACTAATCCCAAGCCTCACCAGCCTCCCTAAAAAGTAACCGAGCTGCTAGGCATTATTTCAGTACCCTTCAGTGGACACTTACATAGGAGCCTTCCAGAAATTTCTACCACCTCCAGCCAACAAACACAGCCAACCTTGACAAAGGTCACAGACCCTCACATAATGGTTTCAGAGAGTCAGAAGCGGTTACCCAGTGAGAAACCCAGAAAGTCTAGTCATAGAAGTCCCCATCCTCCAAGACTGGAGCGCTCATCTAAACGTGACAAGGCATGCAGTCAGAGCGGGAGAGAAAGGGGAGCAACCAGCGCTAGTCAGAGCTCTGGGCTAGCAAGTCTTGGAAATGTATAGGAAGATTTGACAAGATCCTTCCTTTTCTGTCCATCAAGATATCTCAAATTCTTGTCTATGCACTGATCCCCAGCCATGACTATTGCACACTACTCCTTTCTAGCCTCCAAGACCCACACTGCCACATCCGGTCCATTCAAAACACAGTTGAAGTCATCTTCCTTCCCTCTCATTCTGTTCCCTACCCTTCAACTATCCACGTATACATCCCCATTTTTTAGTACATCAGATTCAAGCTCCATGCGGTCACCTACAAGGAGCTTCACAGCTCTTTCCCCACTACTTATCCACTTTTCTGTACGTTCCCATGCCTTCCCAACAATTCTCACCTTGACCCCCATTTCTTTTTCTTACATAACTCCCCCATATTTCATGCGTTTATACAGTAGGCGTTTATATAGAAATGTTAATTGAACACATTGTGTTGAAGAGTTTTGTATGGCAGTAAACTCCATTAATATGTACTGCAGTTAGAACTCCGAGTTACACCTCTACCCCGATATAACGCTGTCCTCGGGAGCCAAAAAAATCTTATCGCGTTATAGGTGAAACCGCGTTATATCGAATTTGCTTTGATCCGCCGGAGCGTGCAGGCCCGCCACCCCGGAGCGCTGCTTTACCGCGTTAGATCGGAATTCATGTTATATCGGTCGCATTATATCAGGGTAGAGGTGTAGTTTAACAACAGCTCCGAAATCACATTTACATATTACTGCACTAGGTCTCAGAAAACCAACTACTGGCGCAACCTGTTGGATCACCAACTGACGTCAATACAATACGTGACAATACAAACAGGAATACAGAACTCCTAACCCTAGTCCCTGAAGTAAATTAATCAATTGTAAGTTGTCCCAATACTCGGACTTGTGAGCAGGTCATTTATGGAGAAGTTCATGTTGAAACAAGAATCACCATTTCTGGGAAAATGCCATATAGAACACTGCCAAGAGCCAAGGGAAGGCCCTCTCACTGTCACCTGCCCTGCTGAAATCATATCAGTCACAAGTGCGTAAGAAAGTTCATAAAACCAGTTAGTCTGGATAAGACTGTATTAGTACTTCATCATGAGACTGAATATTTACCCACAGCATAGGCTGCAAAAGTAATTTGGGACTGTTTCACAAACTGTAGGATGAGCGATTGACAAAATGAGATTTTATATTATTAGGGAAAAAGCAGCAAATAAATTAAGAGTGGACCAGTCTTCCTAAAAAAGGAAACAAAACAAGTCTATACATATGCCCAGGGATTGCAAGACTGGATAACAACTTGGAGATCTCAGGATCCCACAGAACCTACATCTGTAGCCATCTTTGGTTAGCTTTACATCATCAATAGTCAACTCGCTTCTCTATGCCATCAGGGGAAATGGCAAGAGTAACAGTTGCTGGGGGTGCAGGAGGAAATTTCTCTCCTCATCCTCTTCCAGAAGAGATTTTTGCTTCTCCACATAGCACTGCCAGATCAGTAACAGCCAGGCAAAACCGATTAAAATGACTGCTTCAATCAGTTGTGCCTGCTTAGGACAATGGGGAGATCTACAGGTAGGAACCACAAACAAACATGCCATTCTCTCAAATGGGAATTAAGAGTGTGTGGGGAGTGAGAGATTCCTGCAATACCTCAAATTAAGTGTAAGCAAATCCTGGACATGACATAGTAAATCAGAATTAAAGTAACTTGCACTATTGTCTCTGCATAGTTACCAGCCTCTGTCTAGTAGCATATCAGCAAACTCACTTTGCATCTCAAAGGTTTTTAAATCTGGAAATTAGTGCTTTTCTTAAAACATAATTTCGGAAGTACTAAAAATAAAGCATCCTAGGTTGTTCTTAAAATAAATAACTTGCCATCTACCAAGAGAAAACCTAACAAAGGACCTGATCCAAAGCTCAAGGAAGTCAGAGGCGTTTTTCCATAGACTCCAGTGGGCTCTGGACAAAGTCCATTGACAAAAGAGATTTTAGGTGCAGTTTTATGCATCTCTGGAGACCAAAAAAAATTATTTAAAAAAATTAAGATGTCGGTCTTTATTTAACCCTACAGATAGCTACATCTATTTTAGATCATATTTAATCATCTTTACTATGCATTGCATTCAGTACAACATATGGGATATGGAAAGGAGAGTAAGTTCCACTGATTTCAACAGGTGACCTCTTCTGCCTACCAGCAAGCCTACGCTAGTATAAACATTATAGACCATGGCAGCAGTTTTATGTAGGGCACCCTCTTTTAGCAGGGGTCAAGCAAGGCCGTTGATTTAAAGTACTTTTAAGTAAAATAATTATAGGGCTATAAGTTACACTGAAGTGACAGCCCCCCTGCAACCAAAGGAACTGTTTCCATAGTCCCTCTGCCGTCTTCTGGTGGGGTCAACTCAGCTGGTGTTGATGGAAACGGCTAAACAACTATTTCCTAAAGTAACCAATGAAACAAGATTGTGATTCTCTCTCAATAAATGATACAAACAAGAGAGCAAAGCAATTGACAAGGGAGATCATCTGCTGCTGCACAGATATTGGAATATATTTTGTAAGCTTACTTTTTCATTCTTAAATTTACTTTCTCCTTCCCCAACCCAGAAAAAAGATCTTGGCATATCCACCATTATTGTTGTAGTTTGATATTAGTATTTCTTTTGCAAAGTTTTTGTTTTGTAACACATACAAATCTGCTTGGCTACTTTGGAACAAGAGAGAGGAAAACACACTTGATCTAAGTCCTTAGATCTTTCCCATTCAAATACTATGATATTTACAATACAAGATACGATCATCATGTTCCACATGCTTTTGATGATATGCAAACTACTGAATTATGAGAAATATTTGCAGGCTAAGCCTGCTTATTCTTGATAGAAGAAAAGGAATATCTTACCAAGCTTCAGAAAGTAACTATTGTTCACATGAAGTACCCAATTCATGTTATTTTTGTTTTAAACCATGCACTCTGTGCCACACAACACTACGGACAAAACACATCAGTTCCCATGTATTTCAATTGCTATGTACAAACATAAGTAGTATAGCACTACTCATTGGTACAATATGCCAAATATAGGAATTTTCTTTAGTGAGACTTGCATGGCATGTGATAATAGCCTATATAGTGTTCTTATTGCAGAGTTACAAGTAGATGCATTGACAATGGAAAACCATAAATGTTTTCATTACATCATGTTGTGTGCAATACAACAAAAACAGGGAAGTGTGTTCTCACAGGTAAGACTGCCATGACAAAGACTAGGCTTGCTGTATTTAGTCCTGAGTGGAGAAGAGGAGGGAAATATATTTCACACTGCGCTGCAGAAAACCTTCCAGTGTTGTCGGACTAGAATGCCAGCTAACATTTCTTTGCCAGAAATTAGGGGATTTTAACCCAGAGCTCAAGATGGATCTTCATGAACGCAGAGACAACAAAATGAGACGGGGAAGGAAAGGAAAGGTGTGGAGTACTAAACACAAAATAAATACTGACTTATGCAAGTGTTATCAGCATTTCAGAGAGCAGACTGCATTTCAAGTGTGTGAATTTAGTGCTGGTTAAAGGCAGAAGATGCATGGCCCCAGATAATAAATTTCTCTTCCCACAGAAGCTGTACAACGTGCACAGCATCAGCACAAGCATACCCATGTCCCACCAACATGCTTTGGCCATCACCTGCAGAGACCATCCATTCTTAGCTTCTTTGCTGGGACTGCCAACAACGGTGGCGTTTGTTATGTGGACATCTGCATACTTTGTGCTGGGCTAATGCCAATCAGATGATAACTATTGGTAATTACTGACATGTTAAAACAGAAAAGAACGGTAATGGAATACCTATGCCCAGAGCCATTCAATGGATACATTTTACAAGTATTCAAAACCTCTCTAACAGTGAAGAGTTTTGTGGTGTGCTTTAATGAGACATTTAAAATTACATTCATTTGGACATCTCAGCTGCTTGAAAGTCATGGTCTGAGAAGCAAACAGAAATATCGCTAAGGTGGCCTATATTTTTGACACGTTCTTGCGATGCAGCAGCCATGGAAAGACAGACTACTTGCCTCAATCCTGAGAAACAACAAAAATGGGGGAAGAGAAAGACACACTGGGCCAAATTCAGCACTGCCGTGTGTAATCACATACACCTGTGCAGAGTAATACTATCAAAGCAGAATGGTAATGTTTTACACCCACATTAAACAGCTGTAAGTCACAACACATGGCAATGCAGCACCACACTGTCTCGCTTCGATTCCTGAGCTGCACCTTTAGCAGTAGGTGTGGGAGGAGGAAGAGACAGGCTCAGTCTGTTGCTTCAGTCACTAATGAGGGAGACACACCAAGGTGAGGCATAGAAAGGCAGCAGCAAGCGTGGGGAAGAGATAGTCAGTTGCCCCAGTCTTTGTGCTGCAATACAAGCCGCATGTGTACAGGGAAAAGGACTGCTTCCAGGCTGCTGCAGAGAGCGGGGGAAGTCTTTTGCCCTAATCCTTGTGCACGAAGCACTGCAATGGGGTAGAGATGCACACTCTAGTCTAGGCTTCGCTAGCAACAGCAGCTGAATTGGAGGCAGAAGCAAACTCCGCTAAAGGAGGGGAAAGCAGGGCAGCAGAGGAAGGGGACAGGGATCATGGGGGAGAGGAGAAAAAGCTTCAGAAGCCCCTTCCTCCAATCCTTGTGTAGCAGCAGCCAAGGTGTAGCAAGAACTCGCACTGCCCTGGATCCCAGTGCTTGGGGTAAGGGGAACATGACCCGCACTCGCCTGGTCTATGGGGTCCTAGTGCTTAGGGAGGAGTAGTGGCACCAAGGGGATGGGGAGGCGGGGCACACACTGTCCTGGTCTATCGGGGGTGGGAAAGGACCTACACTGTCCTGTTCCGCGGGGTCCTGGTGTCCCCGTCTATAGGGTCCCAGTAAGGGGAGGCACAGACAAGAACCACACTGTCCTGGTCTATAGGGCCTTGGCGCATGAGGGGGGAGGGACGGACGAGACCCCCACCGCCCCGGTCTCCCCGGCGAGAGAGGGATAGGGACCCCCTGGGACCGGGACCCCCACCGCCCCGGGGTCCAGCAGGGCTGCTGAGGGGTCGGGCCGAGGAGAGGCGCTGGGCGGCGGCGAGGCGGGGGCGGAGCCGCGCGGCGCAGCAGCGGGCCGGGCCGGCCCCGCCCCACGCCGGGGCGGCGAATCACGCTCCTCCCCCTCCTCCATCTCAGCAGCGCCCTCCGCCAGCCTCGCTCCTCCATACAAAAGCAAAATGTCCGCCATCTTCACGGGCTGCTGCCGCCGGCGGCTGCGCCCCCCGGGCCGGGCCGGGCCGGGCGCGCGGGGGCGGGCCTTACCTTGATGCAGTAGGGCGGCTCGTCGAAGGTGACCAGCATGTACCTGTCCCCGCGGCTGGCCGGGTCCCGGGCCCGCAGCTGCGGAGAGAGCAGAGAGGCGGCGTTAGCCGGCGGGCGGGCGCGGGGCGCGGGGCAGGCGGCCCGCCCGGCCCGCACTCACCTTCATGAAGAGCTCCACGGCGCCCTTGGCGATGTCCAGGTAGCTGGTGCCCAGGTGCGCCCGCTGGTTCATGGAGGCCGAGGTGTCTATGAGGAAGAGGAGGATCGGCATGGTCCCGGCAGCGCCCCGGCCGGCCGGGCGCCCCGCGGGGGGAGCGGCTCAGCCTCCCCCGCCGCCTGCAGCCCGAGCGCTCGCAGCCCGTGGCCGCCGCCTGAGCTGCCTGGCTTCACTGAGACCCAACTTCTCTCCCCTCAGCCTCCGGCGGCACCATGTGACCAGCCCGCACGCCATTGGCTGGCCATTATACCGTCATTTGCATATTCATGAGGAGGGGGCTGCTGGGGCGAGGGCCCCCCTCCCTGCCAGGGGCGGGCTTGGTTTCGGGGGCGGCGCTGGATCGGGTCGTAGCCGGCGCACGGCGAGGCGGGGGCGGCGCTTGGGAACTCTCCTGCAGATGTGCGCTCGCCTGGAAACCTGGGAGCTGCGCTGTGGGCAATGCCAGACTCCCCGGCCAAGGCGCTCCTGACACCGCCTGCCCGGGCCAGGCACACGCAGTAGGACTCCTACCTGCCCCTTGGTAAGGTACCTGCTGTCACTGACCAAGCCAGTCCCTCGGCCAGGCCACCACGCTCAGTCACACACAGGCTGCTTTCAGCATTTCCTGTGGCTGCAGAATTACATGCATTCCCAGCAGGAGTTTAGATTCACAAAGTTTAAGGCCAGAAAAGGCCCATTAGATCTAGTCTGACATATAGAGCCTGAGCCATTACATTTCACCAGAGCCCAATAATCTGTGTCTTCACTAAAGCATAACTGGTGTTTGCCTAAAGCGTGCCTTCCAGAAAGGCATCAGTCTTGAGATGAAGACATCAAGAGACGGAGAATCCATCGCTTCCCTTAATAGTTTGTTCCAATGGTTAATTATCCTGAATGTTAAAAATATTGTATTTAATTTGGATGTCTGGCTTCAGCTTTCAGCCATTGATTCTTGTTATGTCTTTCTCTGCTAGAGTAAAGAGCCCTTAATATCTGGTATTTTCTCCCTGTGAAGGTTCTTAAGAGACTCTAATCTAGTGAGCTATCAATCTTCTTTTCGATAAACTAAACAGATCAAGCTCTTTAAGGCTCTCACTGTAAGGCATTTTCTCTAGCCCTCAAATAATTTTTGTGACACTTTCTGCACCTTCTCCAACTTTAGAACATTCTTTTAAAAATATAGACACCAGAACTAAACAGTGTTCCTGAGTTGATCTCACCAATGCCCTATAGAGGCAAAATCACCTCCCAACTTTAGATCTGCTGCTGTGAGGGAGGACTAGATATTGGATAGAACTGCTGAACGGTGACTGTATAGAGCACTTTACAAGAACCCATTAACAGCACTTCCGAAGAAAAATACAACTTCTCAACCTCTTACACTTAAAAACTTGATTCCATTTAAAGTCCTCTAAGATAAAGGAAATTATTGTTAATTTATTTGGAAAATTGTTCAATTTACTTGTAAGAAAATCGAAATAATATATGGAGTCAGAGTGTCATCTCAAACTTTTAAAATACAATATTCCATCTCTGGCCCCAATTCTGAGCTGAAGGTCTTTAAGCATCCTTTACACATCTCTGATTCTGGACCCGGCCACCAGTGTTACTTATGCTACCTACAAACTGCTCCCTGCTGAACCAGCAGAGTCCAGAAGAGCAAGGATGCAAAATACTCTGGCTCACCCCTGCACTGCATGAGAGTGGTGATAGAAGGCTATTATGCCAACCTTCCAATAACCCAGTGAACCCTTCTGCCCTGGTAGAATTCATCTTGGTTTCAACCACTTTATGCTGTTGGAGTAGTAAAGAAGTCAGACCCTGGCTCCAAATTAAGGCCATTAGCTGTGTGCTGGCCCATTAACATGACCACAGCAGTTGAACTAAGCATTGGATTTCAGGGCCACTGGATTTCTGGACTCTAAAAGCTTTAAAGAGCCCTGAATCCCTTACCTCTTCCATTTGTTACTGTTTGTTATTTGTATAATAGTGTTCATCTAGGCTACCCAAAGTTGCCTCAGTTGCTGCATGTACTGAATTTATGCATGCAAGTGGCAACTAATGATATCAAAAAGCAAGGAGATGCCATTAAAAGGGAGGGGAAAAACTCCATCTGCAGGAGAAAGGATGAAATGCTCTGGATCAAAGAAGGGGGAAATGCTACTGAGGCCTCAATTCTGCAATAAGCTCTGCACAGGTGGACCCCTGTGCATGCATTCCCCGATTTGAACTTACCAGTAGTTCCAACCCTGATGCAGCCATACACCTACTACCAGTGTAACTAGCATGCATAGCTTCCACAATGAAACCAAAAATGCTATGTAGCACTATACCCACTAGTAAGTGCTTGCAAAAAAATACTAAAGAGGTACTGTCAACAAATCTCATTTTAAAGAGATAATTCAGTTATTAATAACACTTTCCACTGAATGGAAACAATTTTTAGAGTCAAATATTCATGTCACAATATACATCTCCTTACTATTTGCACATTATGCAGCCTGAACAATTAAAATAGAGCATTCAGTTTCTCGTCCATTTCAGTTGACTTTTCTGATGTATTTGATCAATAATGTTTCCTTTCACCAACACTGACAACATGGGAGGGGGGAGTTAAAATCCCCTTCAAAGCTATTTTAATTGAAAGTAAAGATAAAAATTGTTCATGAATATACTTTTACTCCTACTGATCAGAATCATCTCTGGTGTAACTCCATTGAATTCAGGGATGAATTTGGCCTGCTAAGTATTGCAAATACCCTCTTCATCCCTACACACACGATCTACATTTTGAACCTAAAACTGGTAAATGTTATTCCTGTCTATACTGATTTTATAAAATCCCCCCCCCCCCACACACACCTTTTTAATAACTATCTTAACTTCTGTATTTATATTTTACACAATTTAGCAAATTATTTAACAGGCATGGACCATAAAGCGAGAGAACCATTTAAAAAGCTTGTATGATGAAAACAAAAAAAAACAAAGTTACATTCAAACGTGTGACTTGGCTGCTCCATTTTCAAGAGCCTTACCCAATAGTCATATATGTGCAATAGAAGCACATCTGTCATTAGGGCTTCTGAATTTTAGCAATTATGAAAACACTGAAGGGGGTGGAATATTTTAAAGCAAATTTAGTGCACATGAATGGAGCCAGACTGATAGAATTAGAATTTGAATCCCAAATTATCCAGGCAAGGTACAACACAAGCAGCCATAGTGCATACTTTCCCACACTTCCCTGCTAAATCAGCCTTGACCCTACAAGGACAGATTCTAGGCATGAAAAGGACAGTTTAGTCTTGATTCAGTCCTTCTCTAGAAGATGTCAGCTAACGCCAACTGCGATGTACACATTTATCCACCAAGAACTTGTCTGTGACCACATTCTAATTGCTCACACCAATGAATAACTATCAGATCAGATGGTAACCTTGATTACAGATCACCTGGAGCAATTCAAACTAACAACCTAGTGGTTAAAGGTTCTGTGTCTGCAATGATCCATTAGGCCACGTGAGAGGCTAAAAAAATACTATAAAACCATAACACTCCCATGATTCCTTTGACTTTGAGTGGACAGGAACCCAGTTATCTCAGAGACCTTTCCTACCCTCCCTCATCACAGCAGTTAAAGGTCAAGACAGAAGCATCTTGCTTTCAGTTTCTGAGGTTGATCTCTCAAGGAATGGTGGCAGGCAATATGCTCTCAGATGAGAGCTATGGCTTTTGGAATTTGTTCCAGCTGGAGTCCACCAGAGCTGAAGTCTAGCAACACTCAGGGCACAATGCAAGACTTATTTTAGTTTAGATTGATGTGACTTTGATAATGGCTGAAAATAATGGATGCCATGGTTGCTAATATGCACAGAGACAACAGTAGTATGTGGATACTCTATTCCAGAATAAAAATCACTTTATTCCAGAATAATTTAGTGTGCTTTATTCTGGTCCATTTTACCATGCAGACGAGTTCTTATTTTCTATTCCCTGTCCTGACCTAACTTCACATCTAACAAGATTTTAGCTCTAACAACCTTCTTTGCTTCTCAACTTTTGTATTGCTTCATAGGATACTTTGTTCTCAGCTAGTTGCTATCTGACAGCAGCACAAACAAGATCAAAAGATCTGAAAGGCACTAGCCATGCACCCTTGAGCATAAAAGGAGCCCAACTTTGGCACCTGATGAGCAATTAGAGTTTGAAAAGCATTTGATGGATCACTCAGGAAGAAATATTCTAATTTAAATCTCCTTTTGTTGCCAGTTCCTGGACAGCTAAATCCTTCAGTCCCCCCCCCCACTCTATGCTCCCGATCTTGGCCTTGCAATCCAGCCACCTTGACCACTTGTTAGGTCCAGCAGCCCTAAACAATTAACACTTAGAACATTTATGTAGAATTTTTAATCTTTAAATCACTATAAAATATTAATTAATCCTCACAATGCCTCTCTGAGGTAGGTATTATTCCTTTCATGTGGATGGGGAAACCAACAGAAAGGCTAAGTGACTTACTTGCTCAAGGCACTGGTGTCAGTGCCAGAATTAGAATTCAGAAATGTCTCGCTCCCAGTACTATTTTCATACTACGCCTGTCTCCCTCTCTAGGAGGATGAAATATATTTACATGAAGTTAATGAAAAGATTTGTTTGTGGCCGAACAAGCTTCTCCCATTTGAGGAGCAAGAAAAAGTTAGCTAGTACCTCTTTCCTCAATTCCAGCAACCAGGGGAACCAACATGACAATAGCAGATTCTGGAATGTTTAAAGACTGCAAGGAAGCTACTAGTGATGTTAAGCAAATCGAAGAGGAAGGATACTCTTTTTATGACACTCAACTGTGTCTCAGAACATCAACATTCAATTCTTGGATCTGCCACAGACTTCCTGTGTGACTTGGGGAAGTCACTTAATTTCTCTGTGCTTCAGTTCCCCCGTCTGTAAAATGGGGGAAATATTTTCTCATTCTTTGTCTGTTTTATGTATTTAAACTATCAACTCTCTGGGGCATGAACTCTGTATGAACAGCACTAAGCACAATGGGACCTTGCATAAATTGTGCGCATGTCTAATCATCTTACATGTGCCATCAGCAGGACTTGACCCCAGAGCTTATAGCATCAAAATCACAGAGCCTTGCGCCATTTGAAATTTTAATAGTGCTGTTCTGTGAATAGAGCACTGGACTGGGGTTATAGTTCCAGCTCTGCCACTGGCTTGCTGAATGATCTTGGGCAAGTCACTTCACCTCTCTGGGCTTCAGTTTCCCTATCTGCATAATGAAGATAATGGATACTGACCTCCTTTGTAAAGTGCTTTGAGACTGACTGATGAAAAGCACTATGTCCTATTATCTGGAAGCAGTAGTAGACAGTTAGTCACTTGTAGATCAGACAGTTGAAGGGGACATGACACGTTATGCCAGTGTATTACACAGATCCTATTGAAAATCAAGCCCTTACTTTTGCTGCGTGTTGCCGGACTGTGACCCAGGTCATGATGACTGCACTCACTTTTACTGGCTTTGTAATTACATTACAGACCTCCACACAATTATTGTTCTGCTGCTAATTTGGAAATACACTTATCCTTTTAAAGATTTTCACTCTCCTTTACTTGCTTCATATCTTAGCCTCACCCACAATCTGTACAGCAGTTAAGAACTCAGGGCCTGATCCAAAGCCCATTAAAGTCAATGGGAGTCTTTCCATTGACTTCAATAGGTTTTGGATCACCTTACATGTCAGTAACTGAAGGCTGGAGATAAATCCCATATTAACTTGATCCCGAAGACTTTTCACATGCAAGTCTCCATAGACATCCATAGGAGTTATGCATACACTGTTGAGTTTGTTCTCAGAAGCTCGTGTAAATTCCATTTTCAGCTCTGAATTATGATGGAGATTATACTACATGTTTAAATATATCCTGAATTCAGCACATTTCACACTGATTTATGGGCAGTTCATAAATTAGATGCCTACAGCTGGTAGCGGTCATATTTATCTATAAATAATGGAAGCAATATATAACAAGGTAAATAATTCAAAGAAAGACTGGGATTTTCATATTGGCTATCATGCTCTCCACACACTAGTGAAAATGAAGCCTAAAGCGGTCATAAGTACAGGAGTAGGGGGATCAGAGTGCACACAGCATTATCCCCTCTCCCTGTCCCAGGCATACTGGAAGCCACTTACGTGGTGTGATGTCAGGTGCATGTCCAGCTGATGCGGGGCTGGAGTTAAGGGGATCTGGCAAACCAGCAAGGGGAATGGGCAATATGCAGCTGTAACCATTCTGCTAATGACAGCACAGTCCCTGGAGAGCTACTAGAGACCAGATGAAAATATGGACTGACTGACACTGCCCAAATAGAGATCCACATGTTTGAGAACAGATTTGACCTAAGTTTCCTGCATTCCACAGAGTTAGGAGAGGAGTCATGACTGACCTTGTTGTTTAGCTGCCAACCCCTTCTCCCACATGGGATACCGCAGTAGAGAGTTTTCCTATGGCCCATTCCCACATATTTTTTGCATGAAAGGGGCTGACATTGCCCATGGCCCAAAGACAAAAGTCAGATCACTTCAGCCTGCATAACAGCAAACAGTCTAATTTCCAGTTAGATTTAAAGACCTGTAACAAGGGGATAGGGAAGAGATTGGCTGTCCATGTGCTGAGATCATCGTGCTATAATGGCAGACAAGCAAAGTCTCAACCAGATATCCCAGAAGAGATAAAAAGTTAATCCAAAAGCAGGATTTCAAAACAAGTAGCAGCTGCCCAGACATGGAAAACTTTGTGTGAAGGGTTAGCCTCAGAGTTGAAGAGAACATCCCCTCAGGAGGAAAAATAGCATTTAAAAAACATTGCTGGGAGTTGATGAGAATGGAACAACAGAAAAGTTCAGTGGTTTCTTGACAAAAAGAAATTGAAACCCTCCTTGGTAATTACATTTAACTAGGTTGCCAGGCATGAGAAGATAAAAGACGAGACACAGGAACATACAAAATTAAACCAGAAGATGTTTGTTCCAGTTGTACTGTATCTCCGTTATCTGATTGCACATAATGCCAGATAAATGTGTCGTTTCTACTTCCGCTCAGCCACTAATTCTAGATGTCTCACTCAGTGTCCTTGTGTAAAAATGGGGATGTAATTCCTACTTATCTCACAGGGACATTGGGAGACAATGGACCCAATTCTTGGGTCCACTGTGGTCCTTTTACACCACTTTACCAACACAAAGGGGCTGCAAAGCCAGCAGATCTGGACAGTTGGGAATTCCTCCTGTGTACAAACAATCCTGTTCGGTGTAGCGGATCTCCACCACCTCCCTTGCAGCCCTCAGGGTAGGGAGCACAGCGGAGTCAGGGAAAGGGAGCATGGCCAGAGTGTGTCTATGCTCCAGCTATTCTCGGCTGTTGGAATGGCCCTTTGGAACCACAGGAAGCAAGGCACACATTATAGTAGTCCTTAGGCTGCCAGGGTATGAACTGACCCCCAGCCACATTCAGAATTGTGTGAAGCCACTTTTACTTCCTACTCTGGTCCTATGCCAAGCACAACTCAGACAGACTTGAGATTCAAACCCAATGAGCTTTGGGGTACTTGGATGAGAGGCGTAGTAGAAGCATGAAGTATTGTTACTCACTGGAAAGCAACCACTTAAATCAAATGAATTTGCAGAGTAGTTTTTGGTGACATTATTCAAGCTACGATGTAAGAGATGACTCAATATAGCCTACGGTGATAAAAGCTACATACGTCTCTCCATATTCGTGAGTGGGAGACACACAACCTGTAGTACATCAGTACCCTAACGGATTCCTGAAACTAGGAAAGGATCTTTAAAGAGTCTACACTCAGAGCTCTGTTGTCTAGAGTTGGAAAAGGCATTTCCCTTAACCAGAGCTCCAAAATTCAAGCTATAGCATGACATTATCATGATTATTCAACATTTATATCACAGCAGTGCCTAGCAGCCTCAACCTGGTCAGGGCCCCATTGTACTAGGAACTGTAACGGCATGTAGCAAAGGACAGCCCTACCCTAACTTGATTGGATTGTGTTTCCACATGACTGTGAGCAATGTTGTGCTGTAGATAAGCCTTATGAATAGTACAAATGCTCCTTCATGGAGTCTGAAATTCACTCCAGGGGAAAAAAAACCTATGTAACCTGCTCATCAGCGTGTGTTACACATCCCCTTCTGTAGCTGATTCACAGAGGATATGGGTTTCTTTGGGTACGTCTACACTGCAGCTGGGAGCTAGTCTCCCAATCCAGGTTGACAGACTCACACTAAAGGGACTCGAGCTCGCTAAAAATAGCAGTAGCAATGCGGACATTCCAGCTTGGGAGGAAGCTCAGGCTCCCAAGGCCACCAGAAACCCTAGACTGGAAAGCCCAAGCTTCAGCCTGAGCCAGCTCATCACATTGCTATTTTTAGTGCACGAATTTAGATTTGCGCTAGCAGGGCTTGTCTACCTGGGCTAGGAGGCTTGCTCCAGCTGTAGTGTAGACATACCCTTACAGCTTCCGGACAGAGAGCTTAGCTCTTTAGCACAGCTCTGGAGATTGAAGAATTGCAACCAGAGAGAATATGTAAATATCTAACCGTATTTTAGTATAGCCGTCTCACAAAACAAGTTATAGACAGACACCAAACTCACACCAAAATACCGAAGGCAAGCCATAGGAGTAGGTGTTATCTGAACATATTCTGGGAGGTTCTCAAATTGAAAGATTCCTAGTCTGATATCAGAAAACTGTCACATGAGTTAAGTTAGGGATGAATACTCCAAATTCTCCAGTACCATAACAACAGGCAATGTCAGGATTCACTGAAATTAAATCCTTGTGACCACAGCAATAAATATATTTCATCATCACTATGGTTGCAAGAAAAATACCCCACTATAAAAACCAGTGTTAAACAGAACTGTGATTTATCATAAGCATTTATTACAAAAGGTCTCTGATTAAAATTAGATTATTTTGGAAAAAGAACATTCTTAGAGGATGATAACAACAGTTGAGAGAATTAATGGTTAGAGCACAAGTCTAGGAGTCAAGCAATCTGAGCTCTAGCCCTGACTCTGCTACAGACTTGCCACGTGACCTCAGCCTAGTTACATAGCCTCTGTGCCTCAGTTTCCCAATCTGCATAATGTTATTTATCATTTTAATAACACAGTGTTGGGCACCTCCCAATAAAGGACATGAGACCTGCCCTAAAGAGTTTATAAGCTAATTTCAGACATGATAGAATGGGTAGGTGTAACTAGACAGCAGGGAGGGACAGGAGAAAAAGGCCCATGCAACATCAATAGGATAAAGTGGAAACTCAGCAAAGCCTAGTGCACAGGATAAAAAAAAATGGTTTTGCTCCATTAATTTATTTTTAAAATATTAATAGATAAATAAAGATAAAGAGGAAGCAGTTTCTTGAGGCATTGTGGAAGAAATGGGTCTCCAGGAAGAATTTAAATGAGGAGAGGGTGTTGCTTTATTGGAACCAGTTCAGGGTCTGCGTTCCACACGTGGGTTGGAATGTAAGAAAGGTTGCAGGAGAAGGACTTAAACAGGGTGATGAAGCTGGCATCATTAGAAACAGACCAGGTAGGGAGGATCAAACTGGTAAGGGACTAAGGTAAGCAAGGAGGGGAAGAGTTATGTAGGGTCTGGAAGACAACTTGAACCGGATATCATATAAAAAACAGAGCAGCAGAGATGATGCGGGGGCGGGGGGGGTAACATGGTTAGACTGAAAGGGAAGCAAGATGATCTTACCAGATACTTTTTGCATAGATTTGAGACGAGATACAATAATACTCTCCTACCCCACAGAGGCATTGTAAGGAGGCCTAATGTTTATAATAATGCTTTGAGATGGTTAAAGGGAACAGCTATAGAAAAGCAAATTGTTTTTAACCTAATCAAATACACATTGTAATTGGGTCTGGTACCAAGACAGTGCTTTGGAGTTGGGGTCATTACAAATATTTTATGAATTCTTTAAGGGACCATGACAATTGCCTCTACATTTGGAAGGATGATTCAGCAAGAAGTTATCTTGGTTGCAAAACCCTTTTACGGTGCCCCATACTCCAGAGGGGGCAGAAAGCCTCTCTCCTGCAGTCCGTACCACACCGATAAACAAACCTTCTCTCCAACATCCAAGTCAAAGCCACGTGCAGATTCTTTTCAGCCTCAGTATTTACTCTAGCCCGTCTGGAGTATCTCGCTTGAGGTGACACATAGGGGAAAAACAGCAGACTTCACAGCCTGTCTTCAAAGCATACTTTAACCTGCTTGGAAGTCTGAAAAGCTCTTTCCTGGCTCATTGACCCATCCCTTCCCGATGTCAGCTAGGGAGAACTGAGTGTGTAACTAAGTACTCATGGGCCTGCAGTCGCCTGTGCTGAGTCCTGACTGGAATCCCACATATCACTTCCATACGTGCCTTGGAAATATTTATTATTTGTATTATTGTAATTCCTAGGAGCTCTAGTCATGAACCACGGCCCACTGTGCTAGGTGCTGTACAAACACCGAACAACAAGACGGCCCCTGCCCCAGAGAACTTACTAGGTGTGTCAGCCCTGAACCAGCTTACCTCTCACTAGAGCTACACAAGCTTTCTCCTTAGTTCTCATTTTGGAACAAAATGTGTCCTCCCAAGGAGAGAGAGAGTTTAATATACAACCTAAGAGCACATCACCGTGGTAAGATCACACCCACCCCTGTAGGCTCGTTTTCTCTGCTCTCACTTTCTCCCTGGTCCTGCTGGTTCCCTCTCTCACTCTTTCCTTTCTCTTACCCCCTTGGCCCCTATGCTGTTCTCTTCACCCTCTACCCAGCTTCCTATTGCCTTCCATCAGCCTCCCTATCTCCTCTGTCCCCCTGGGTGTCCTGCTGCTCTCTTCCTCCAGACACCAGCTCCCAACTGTCACAGAAACATCTGATCCCAGCAATCCATTCTTCCTCCTAAATGGCCATCACACAGAAGAGTCTGCTCAGCTCCCTGTCCAAAGAGCAGCAGATGGGAAGAATATCACTCTGTGTATATCCCATTAGAACTCCCCTTAGCTGGTGTAAGTGGTCTCTCACAGTTTCAGCTCAAACCTCTCTACTATTTTAACTTTAAATTAAATACACAAAAGTTTCAGGCTTCTTTCCTTGGAGCCTTTTACCCCTCTGAACATTAAAGTCTCAAAAGCTATAGCACTCTGCTACTTTGTCATGATAAGAGAGTGACTACCCGTAGGTCTGGAGGTCCTGGGTCACTCCTGTGTTTTAGATTTCTGTAGCTCTCACTGAGACACATGCATGTCTAGCGGTGTCACGGGAGGGTATCTGGGCATCTGCTTTCCAGACACCATGTCTCATCCTCCTATTCTATCGTGTGTGTGTAATTTTTCTTCTTTTAGGAGTTACTGGAGAGTGAATCCCAGGGTGAGAGCATTCACCCTCATACTGTGAATAAGTGCACCTAAGCTATACAGTACCCTACACCTCCTGACTTAGAAAAAAAACTTTAAAATGGGCAGTTAAACTCTTGATCCAAACTGTGGTGAACAAGGGTCAGTATCGCTTTGCACATAACTATTTTCTACGTAGGGAATAGTTTGCAGCCACCACACTTTTGGAGGAGGCAGACTGGACAGGGCTCCCTTTTATGCTGTTCCTTAACTGGCCAGAGAAATCACTGCACACTCCCATGCCCCAGGGCTAAGCAGGCTACTTCCTAGCAACATGCCCTTGCCAGCTTTCAAAACAGGAGACTGGAACTCACACCTTGGTTTTCCATTTGTCAAGTAAGAGCTCCATCACTTAGCCAGTGGACAGGCCTCTCTGAGAACTTTTTAAGTTTACAGTTTACAGTTAATACATATATGGACTTTTTAGGCTAGATTCGAAAATCCTTACTCTACTGAGACTTGCACTGACTTGAGTGGGAGGTTTGCATGATGTACGAATACAGGACTGAACCCTCATGGCCATATTGTCATATCAATAATGGCCCCCATTTTGTAAAGCCTTAGGCACATGATAGTTTTACAAGGTGAGGAGTCCTGGACTTTTTTACAATACATATTTATCTGACAGACTAAAATACTACACACTAATCACCATTTCAATCACAGACTAATTTTAAAAAAGCAACCAAAAAAACCCACAGCTTTCCATCCTGGTTCTTACTGGCTTCAAAACCATAACAGCAACCAACCAGTTTAAAAAAAAATACGGACCTTACAAGCATACTAGTCCATATAAACTTAAAATAATCTCAGTTATTTTTCCCATCTGGTTTAAAATCACTCCATAAATGTGCTCCTCAAGGGTTCAGATTTTCTGTATCAAATATAATTTTTTTCAACATATAAATCCTTGTTTTCAGGAATCTATACATAGAAAGAACACTGACTCTGGAGGTAATTCTGTAAATCAGTATCATTCCAGCAGTGTGGTATCATGGGATTCTCCTCTAGGACAGGTGACAATAATTAAGCCTAACTTCAGCATTGCTCTCTGCTATGTCATTACAAGGTAAATTCAAACCTGAAAAACAGTTAATGTTAACTGTTCACATCTCTTCCTGTTGGCCTTTCTCAATACAGAATGAGTTACTGAGCTTTCCACTCTACCCCAGTTCTCTTGCGTTTTGTCTCACCCTTGCACCCTTTAGATTTTTGTGCACTAAATATAAAGCTTTATTATTTCCTATTGCTGGCAAAATACAAGAGCTTTGCAGCCAGATTCTGCTCTTTGGTTACATGTGTGCAACCTCAATGAACTGAGCAGGGTTGCAAGAACAGAATTTGTCTTTTCACTTCCTTTCTGAAGCTTTCGACAGTTTCCAAGAGCTAAATGCTAGCTATTTCTGTACAAATAGGCAATAACGAATCTTGAAAACTCTGTCATTGTTGGGTAACATTCTTTAATGCTTTTGTCTAAAAAAGCAAGAGACGTTTATAATAATAATAAACAAATAAACCTCTTGGCTGTTATGTACCTCCTTAACAGAGTAAAATGTCCTTCACTAGCCAGACCAGTTGTTCTCTGATGTTTTTCACTTGTGGACTACTTAAGTTAGAAATACTTTTAGGGAGAACTCCACCATCCAATCCCTCACCAAACTGGATGGTTACATAAAAAGGTAATATTATGGTATGTCCCTAGCTATAGTTACATTGACAGTTGCACTTAAAGCAGGATTAAAATCCCCCTGTTTCACACGTCAGTGTTTGATTTTAGTCTCCAAATTTAATACATTCACTCTTCCTGGGACAACTGAATTCTCTATCTTATTTTCTTGGTTAAATATTTTTTCTTTAGATTTGTCATTAATAAAGAAAACCCATACAAAGCTCTGAGTGCCCTGACAATAATTAAACTTACATATCCACTCAGCAGCATAAACACAAATAGATGAAAGCCACCAATCAGCAGCCTTCAATAACCAAGTGAAGGTAATAATTTACTTCAGCCAACAGAAAGTAAAATGAAAACAACCCCCAGAAGAGCCTCTCTCAGTCAAATCAGATGCAGGAAAATATTTAATAACTTCTAAGAGGAAACAATTACTAATGAGCCCTTAAAAATACCCCAATTGTATTTTTTTTCCTGGACTCCTCTAGGTAGCAATCATAGTTCCTACATACAGTCTTCCCTCTCCCTTCCTCCCCTCTCCATCTCTCTGAAACACACACACACACACACTTTCATAACAGCTCAGGGATAGGGCAGTTATTAAACTTAGCGGAGCGTGAAGGAAGCTATTCCCCTTATTCAACACAGCCTATTTTGTCTCTGCAAGGAAAAGCCAACTGGAGTGTCAGTTTGTACCTCCAATCTTTGTCATTACTAACCCACTTCCCCGATTCTCCTGCTTTGTGCACACACCACACAGAACCTGAGAAGCCAAGGAAGCAAAGTGGGCTTTCTGTGCTCCTACATTCCTGCTCCCTTCAGCCCCACTTAGGGTTGCCAATTTTGGTTGGACGTATTCCTGGAGGTTTCTTCACGTGACATAATCTTTAATTAAAGATTAATCTTTAATTCATGGAGACTCCAGAACAATCCTGGAGGGTTGGCAACCCTACTTCTTCTCCACCCCTCCTCACATTTACAGCTTCCTCAGTGTCTCATCCATCAGCCAGGAGGCAGCAGATATGTAAGAGGACATAAGGAGTGATCAAGGCTGGGAACTGAGTGGACGTGTGTGGGAGGAAAAATGGGAAGCAGGGAAGCTTCAAGCAGGAGACCGCAGCTGCAATGGGGACCTGGGATTGGGGGGAACTTAGTGCTTGTAAACCAACCCATTGATGCTTCAAAGGCTCTCCTGGCACTGCTGTCTCGGGCAACAGTGCCAGGAGAACAGAGTGTCTCTGCGCTAAGGAAGCAGTGCTGCGAGAGTTCCCCTCAGTGCAGCTACCAGCACGGTGTATTGGGGAACAGAGGAAATGGGGCTGGAGCAAGCCCTACATGTGTCAGTACCTCACTTCAGATGGTTGGGGGCTCTCCTATATCATGGACTCCAGAGTCCCTCCCTAGCTAGCTTGTGTCACCCAGCACACTGGGCAGCAGTGCCATGGGGAGGAGTGAGAACACACAGGAGAATGGGGGTGTGGAGACAAAATGGGGAAAGAGCAGTTTTGTAGGGTAGCATTGAGAAGTAAGAAAAGCAGAGTGGAGAGCAGCTCTGCTCTAACAAGTCTCCTGTGGTTCATCTGGGAGGAGCTGTATTGCGCATGATATGTGATTTATTCAAATGACATTGTCACAGTTACCTGTGCATGTACACAGTGGCAGCCAAACTAAATGTTGCCCTACACTGTTGTAATGGACAGAAGGATGGAAGCCAAAAAGAGCATTTCAATTGGATTTGGTACCAAATAGTTCCACTGGAGTTCCCATTACACAGATCAAATTTTTCTTTTAAAATATTTCATAACGGTATGTCATATCGTAGCACACACCAGTACTATCAGTCAGAATGAGTTACTTTCTAGAACAACAAAGCAAGAAACAACAAAGGATCAAGACTCCACAAGAGAGCACACAGGTCAATCTTCAAAAATCGGCTCTGATTTTGGGTGCCTCCGTTTCTGGGGATCCAACTTGACACATCTTGGGCTTGATTCAGAAATGCTAATCACTCCGAACTTCAAATGAAGCCACTGGAATCTGCAGTTTCTCAGCATTTGAGAATCAGGCCCAAAGCGGGACACTCAAATATAGAGACACAAAAAGAAACTAAAATCCACTGAGAATTTGACCCACAGCGTCTCCCCTGGACAATCTGTAAGTGAGCAATGACAATTAAATGGCTGCTAAACTCTACACCAGTGGTTCTCAAACTTTTTCTTCCATGGACCACTTGAAAATTGCTGAGGGTCTTGGGGGACCACTTAATGATCTTTCCAAATGTTGTTTGTACCACTAGCTAACTATTGTAAAGCACTTTGGATAAAAACGCTATATATATATATATATATAAAAAACTTAATAACTAACTTGTTTTTTCTCCAAATAAAAGCACACAACTCATATTTTAATATCAGTAGTCTTACCTTTCTAATGCGATGGATGTGCTCTCTCTCCCCTGCCGCAGCAGCCCCCAAGCTGGGGCTGAGAAGGGGGAGGTCTCTCCCTCTCTCCCCCATGGCAGCAGCCCCCAAGCTGAGGCTGGGAAGAAGAGGGGTCTCCACCGCCACAGCATACACAGAGCTGAGTCTGGGAAGGAGGGCCGTCTCTCGCCGGCAGCTGCAGCCCTGGAGCTAGGGAAAGTCACCTCTTTCTCTGGCCGCCACAGCCCTGCACATCCCAAATCCCACCGCCCCCCTTCTCACCCCACTGCCCCCTCCCACCTATCCCGTATTCCCCCCAAGGCCACCACCTCACCTTACATGTGCATCTTCTCCAGGGTCCAGGCACCTAATTAGTGGAGCCATGCCTGCGCAGCTCCACTAATTAGGTGGGTGGCCCTTCATTTTCTTGTGTGCAGCCACCAAGGCACACACCTTAGAGGGAACTATCCGCAGACCACCTGAATGGAGCTCGCGGACCTCTGGTGGTGCACGGACCACAGTTTGAGAATCTCTGCTCTACACCCAAGGACAGGGTTTGGAACTTTAGAAGAGCAGCCACCAATTTCATAGCTACATGCCCCACAATTATATTTTTTAAATGTAGCACAAGTCTCAGCATGCAGTGCTCCGGTTGCAAGAAAAGAGAACTCTTGGATCAAGGCAGAGCTACATGAGGGTACCTGTAGTCTCTGTAGGTCACAACTCTGTATTAAAGGGAATGCAACTGCAATCTGTTGCATTACATACAAAGTAAATGCAGCCCTGGGGCACATGACCGATTACCAGCACAACCCTCAGCTGGCAAAGTTTGGGTGTCTATGATCAAATGGAAGATTTTTGGAGAGTAGTAAAAAACAAAATAAAAAAAACCCTCAATTAGATGTTTTTTTTTTAATGGGATGCTAAAACTCCCTGAAGTGTACCCTCCACACTTTGGGTTCCACTGAAGTGGAACGGTTCGTTAGGAGACTCACAATTCAACAGTGGATAGATCACCAAACTAAAGAGCTAGTTCCAAACTATTGTTTATTTCCTTTAGATTTAGAACAATAATTAGTGCATATTCACAGGCTCTGAACACACTCCTAATTATTTTAAATCACAAAAGCAAATACACAGTACTTCATAATCAAATAATATTATGAGCTGGTCAAACCTTTGTTATGGGTTAAGACCTCATTGAGATTAGTAGGTGTAAACTCACACTTCAATTAACATAACTGTAAGCATAAACCCTACCTAAGAAAGATCTCACAGAAACTGAGGTCAGACAAGGACAGAGTGAGAGAGGCAGCCTGAACAAGTAGCTAAAAGTGTGAAAAAACATGAGGAGAACAGTGGCGACAGATGGTACGCATATCCCAATTTTGTCCCCAGACCATCTTGTGACAGAGTACTTCAACAGAAAGGGCTTGCTATGGTATTGTGGGCACTTGTGGCTCACCGGGGTCATTTCACTGATATCAGCACAGCGTGGTCAGGGAAAGTGCATGATGCATGCATCTTCAGGAACGCTGGCCTGTATAGAAAGCTGCAAGTAGGGACTTTCATTCCAGACTAGAAGATTCAAATGCGGGATGCTGAAATACCCATAGTGATCCTGGGAGACCCAGCCTAACCCTGACCCCCATGGCTCATGAAGCCTGACACCAGAAACCTTGACAGCAGCAAGGAGTGCTTCAACAACAGGCTGAGCAGGTGCAGAATGACTATTGAATGTGCATCTGGAAGATTAAAGGCTCGTTGGTGCTGCCTTTAGGGCAGGTTAGACCTCAATGAGGAAAATATTCCTGGGGTGAGAGCAGCCTGCTGTACTCTGCATAATATTTGTGAAGCTAAGGAGGAAAGTTTCCCCAGGGGTGGAGTGTCAACAGCTGGTGGCTGATTTTGAGCAGCCAGATACCAGGACTATTAGAGGGGCTCATAGGGGGGCTATTTGAATCAGGGAGGCTTTGAAGCAGCATTTTGACAATGAGTCCCAGTAATAAGAACAGGAGTACTTGTGGCACCTTAGAGACTAACAAATTTATTAGAGCATAAGCTTTCGTGGGCTACAGCCGAAGAAGTGGGCTGTAGCCC
>NW_020664482.1:4306580-4323941 GCF_002925995.2 Terrapene triunguis | reverse complement strand
TTGTTTACTTCCACCTGGAATGACCCTTGTGATGATTGCTTCCTGAGCATAATTGTAGTCTGCAAATGTGACAATAGCCACTGTGTATGAATTCCAGCAGCAACCACCATGTGTAAGAGAAAAATAAAAAATAATTTTCTTTCTATAAGTTCATTTTTATTAAACACCAATAACCAGTACCCAGAATTTGATTTCTTGCAAGGGACATGACATCGAGGAGCACTCTCTTAATGGACGCGCTCATAGATAAGTCCATCTGTCAATAGGTAACCTGTCTGAAGGGATGGAGTGAAAGGGGTACTGTGATTGTCTGGGAACATGCAAGGAATGTGTGTGTGGCGTTTGAGGAGGGCATGGCACGCAGTTCTGTATAAGTTACAAGGGGAGGCGAGCACACATGCATTTTGACTGCAGTGCAATCAGGGACTTCAGCATCTCTGTTTGGTCTTCCATCAGTTTTATCATTCGCTCTTCGCCCACTAAAATACGCTCCTGGCCCTTCTTCTTCTCCTAGCTAATTTCAATTTTTGTCTCTCTCCATGCTCTGTGTTCATGATCTGTGGTGTCCAATGATTGGCGCACCTCCCTAAACATGTCCTTACTCCTTCTGGGTCGCCTCCTTATCTGACAGAGGCACTCCACCAGTGTGTTGGAGGTTCCCCTAAAAGGACACATCTGCAGAAGCACAAAAAACAATAAACAGATGCAGTATTGTGAGTGCACTCACAGCATTGAATCATTACAGTTAAATACAACTCTTTCTCATTCACTCTCCCTTGGCTAGCACACAACTCAGCAAGCACCCTAAACATGGTTAGTTCAGCCCTGTTTTGCGTGTGGGGAGACGATCCAAGATGGGGCAAAGGGTCTAGGTGGCTTTTTAAGGGGATCACTGCAAGCGACTAGGGACACTATTGTAAATGCTGCCACTATTTTTCACAGGTGGGGATCCTTGAAACTGATATCTCACTCCTGTGAGGGTAAATAAGGATGCAAGAGTGCATCTCCTGTGTGCATGCGGCTTCAGCTGGGTCCCTATCCTGCTTGCCTGTGTGCTGCTTTGGTCCCTGCACAAGTAAGTTTCCTACAGCGGGAGAAGAAACAAAGCAGCTCTGCTAAGGAACCTTCGGTACAGGATTGGCGAATACCTCCAGGAAAGTTTCCTAGAGATCTCTCTGAGGGATTCCTGTGAAATTTCAGTGTGAATTAACAAACTTTTCCGCAGGGCCCCCACTGCATAGCCGCATAGGGGAATGGGAAGTAGACACAAACACTGCTACTCTTGTAAATTTCTATTCCTTAACCCATTTCTAGCACATAAAACAAAAGAAAGGACAGCTCTACCTCATGTAAACAACCAGTATCAAATCAAAATGAGCACTTACCAAAGCTCCCATCTCCTGCATCATGCGTGCCAGAGCTGGAGTGCTGGGACTGGCCTGCACCCTCCAGACACGAGAAGAGGTCCTGGATAGCCACACTGCTGGACGACCCTGTCGCCTGTTCCACCTCATCCTTCAACTCCACTTCCTCATCCACCACTTTGTCCTCGGGGTTCAGTCCGCTGGTCACTATCTCCAGCCCCCCTGAAGTATCCACAGAGTTCTTGGCGGTGATGGTGGGGTTGCCACCGAGGATGGCGTCTAGCTTCTTGTAGAAGTGGCAGGTCTTTGGCGCAGCATCAGAGTGACCGTTTGCCTCCCTTGCTTTCTGTATGCCTGCCTCAGCTCCTTGATCTTCGCATGGCCCTGATGCATGTCCCGTTCATGGCTCTTCTCCAACATGCCACAAGAAATCTGACCCCAGGTATTGAAGTTTCTACGGCTGGAGTGGAGCTGGGACTGCACTGCCTCCTCTCCTCAGAGACCCAGAAGATCCAACATCTCTGGTGTTCTCCAAGCATGAGAGTGTTTGCTGTGTGGGCCACCACGGTCATCTGGGAAGCTTTCCACACCAAGCAAACATGAAGTGGAATTTCAAAATTTCCTGGCCTTTTAAAGGGGAAGGGGCGGATGCCTGTGTACCTGGCTGCAGGACAGCAGAGTTTGAAATGCTGACCAGAGCGGTCAAGATGGGCATTGTGGGACAGCTCCTGGAGACCATTTACGGCAACATAATCAAGTGCAGTGTCTACACTGACACTGCGTCAATCTAACTTTGTTGCAAAAAGCTCTATCCCTCTCGCTGAGGTGGTTTTATTTTGTCTGCATAGCTGCAGAGTTAAATCAGCAGGAGGAGCACTGCAGTGTGTACACCTCCACTGTTTTGTCGGCCAAAACTTGACTCTTGAGGGGTGGGGAGACAGAAGGTGTTTAAACAGTGGTTTTGATTCTGTTTCTCCCCCTTGGTCTGAATTATCCATGACATCCATACTGCATCACATCAAGTCCAAATCATTAGAGGAATGCCTCTGCTTGCACTGACCAGAAGATGTTTGGATTCTGATGTCAGCCCAGTTCTACAGCCTGACAGGAATCAGGTGTTGTCCCCAGTGTACACGGAATTCTTCTTTGCAGCCAAACTAGTCTAACGCATTTTGTTAACTGGAACTGGAGCAGCGAAACAAAGAAAACAAATGCTTAATTTTCCAGCTTTGTGGGTGAGAGAACTATAAGTGAAGATTATAATGCCGGACACTGACAGCCTTAAACCAGCTGCCTCAGGAATCTGCCAAGAACTTTGCTGAAAATATGTTCCTCATCTTAGAAACGGAGCTAAGACTTATCACACATCTGCCCACCTTTATTCGAATGAAGCTCCTTCTGATCTGTCAGCTCAGGCATTGTCAATTTCATCCAGAACAATTTACAAACTTGGAACCTAATCCTGTAAACCCTTAATCATTTGTTCAATCCCATTGAAGACAATGGGACTATTTGCATGACTATGGACCACTTTTGTGGACTGGTAAGAATTTCAGGAGTCTGTTGCTATAAAGGAAGTTGAATCCTCCACTGAAATGCAATGTTTGGGTACAATACAGTAAAGCAGTTTAGGATACAGTTCTACTTAAAATTTGTCTTTTAATAAGTCATACATATGCTGAAATGGCTCCTCACCCAACTCGCATATTCCATATAAACAGACTGAATACTACATACACCTCTACCCCGATATAACGCTGTCCTTGGGAGCCAAAAAATCTTACTGCATTATAGGTGAAACCACGTTATATTGAACTTGCTTTGATCCACCGGAGTGCGCAGCCCCGTCCCCCCAGAGCGCTGCTTTACCGCGTTATATCCAAATTCATGTTATATCGGGTCGCGTTATATCGGGGTAGAGGTGTATTTGTGGGGAAAGTGAGTAGTTAAGCATCTTGATGTTTGTCTATACAAAGGGGGATGTCGGAGGGGACGGGGAGAGCGTGGGAGCCCCGGGCTGGGGGCAAGGCAGGGAGGAGTCACATGGAGGGTCACATGGGGAGGTCACGTGTCCCCCCTTGTGTCCCTCCTTGTGTCCCTCCCATGAGTGCAGTACTGGCAAGAAATGATTTCTACTTGCACCACTGGCTTCACATATGGTGCAGGAACTCCAGGCTTGGCTATCTCCTGGTCCTCATAGAAAAAGTGAGTGTATCACCTCTGGGTCATTGCAGTTCCCACCTGGTATCTTGCAGCCCAAATTATCCTAAAGCCAGGTTTTATAATCTCAAAGCATCTTGCAGAGGCTGTCCACTATGAGATGGAGCTATGCAGAGCCCCTTATTTGAGCATTAGGAATAGAGATCTCATAGAAGAATCAAATCATTGTCTCTTATTATGAGAAACCAAAGGAGACAGTACCAAAAAGCTCCATATTGAACTTCAGATCTTGTCCACATGAGACGTTACTATGCGGCAAACTGGTGCACTGTAGATTCACACCCTGGCTTGCCACACAGTAACTTGACAAGGAGACAAGCCTTCAGGCTGCATCATAACAGCAATCTTGGTATCAAGATGTCTAGGAGAAAAATCTGTGACATTAACTAAGTATAAAGTCTTTTCTCTCCTAAACAATCAAAATCCCAAAGGGGCGTTACCTATGAAATTAGAAAACAATGAAAACCAAGGAAAACTGTTACATAATTTCCCAAAGAGTCAACTGAAGCATCAAGGAGCACAAACATCTACAGGAGGAGTGCAAGGCGGCCAGCCTGATTCTACAGTCCTTACTCAGGGCAAACTCCCATGTGAGTTATTGGGAATTTCTATAAGAGTTTGATCTGAGGAAGGGCTGTACAAAAGTGCCTCATGTGTCTTGGACAAAAACAAAACAAAGAAGCAAAAAGGACTCAATGGCTCTTTCTTATTTCCTGTGTGCTTGTCATTATTTTAGTTTAGCAACATAGTTAGTTCTATCTATTAGCGTAAAATAAAATAACCTGGATTTATATAGTGCTTTTCATCCAAGAATCTCAAGAGGCTGTAGAAAACTGGTTCAATATTTCTATACTCATTTTACTGATAGAGAAACTTTAAAAGTGAAATCAATGGATGTCACAGTCACTCAGTATCTCTGAAAAATAGGCCCATAATTTATCCGTGCCCCAGTTTCCTAACCAGTAAAATGAGGATAATGGTGCTTACCAATCATTATAAAACTTTTTGAGATTCTCAAATGAAAAGTATTATTTCAGTGCAAAATGTTTTTATTACTTCAGTGTAAGGTATTTAAGATAGTGGCAGCTGCTTGACATCTCTGAAAATCAGGACCTAAGTGATTTATTCAAGGTCACGCACAGAGTATAAGGCAGAACCTAGATTTCCTGACTCCCAATCATGCGGTCTAACTACTAGACAATGCTGCCTCCCATACTGAAATTATAAAGTTTGACCACTGAAGGTGGTTCCGGTTTTCTGATTATGTGACCCCAACCATCCTCTTTTGTTGTTGTTCATTCATCCTTTTTATGTAACTGTTCTCCTAGCTGTGAAAATCAAAAAGGTCAGCTTGACAATAAACTGCATCATTTGAAAATGTTAACACTGTGGACAAAGAATGGGAAGTTGCCACCCATTTTCTTGAATTTTGGGAGACAATAACTTGGCAACTTTATACTTAACAAAGTGGATGCAATGAGCTAAACCCAAACGCCCTCTGCAATCAAATTACTGCTTTACATTTAGTGCAAATCTGGGGAAATTGTAAATAAACTGGAACACTCAGGCTACTGACTGTACAACAGCAGAGAGAAAAAGTCAGCTGTCAATACCGCTACTTCTTTCAATAAATTCTGTGGGCCAGATTCTAAACTCACATTGATGTAAATCCAGAGTAACGCTGATGGAATTACTGTGGGTTTACACTGGGATAAATTAAATCAGAATCTGGCCCCGTGTTTTTTCTATCCTCTCAGAAAGATTTTTTAGCCTGTGTGACAAGAGCCAGTAGGATTCTATCAGTACAGCTATTAAAAATTTGGAGAATGCAAAACTGTTGATAGGAGACAGCCCTAGATCAATGCATAGGTTTTTATGTCTGAATTGCCTGGATCATGTTTTATCACTAGAGCACAAGACTGTGTTGGGAGGACAGGGAGCTGCACTGCCCTGGAGAATTTCTTAGCTCTAGTCTAATCTTAAAATGTAGATCTACCTACCTATGTTGCTTAGGAGTGTGAAAAATTCACACTCCTGAGTGCTGCAGTTAAGCACTGTGTAGTGTAGCTGTGGCTAGGTTGATGGAAGAATTCTTCTCTCAACCTGGCTATCACCTCTCAGGAAGGTGGAGTACTTTGATGAAAAATCCTTTCTATTGCTATAGGAAGCATCTACACTGAGGCACAGCAGTGTCATAGCTGCAGGGCTGCAGGTGGTCTACTAGAGCGCCCATAGTGGAGACATGCCCTGTGAGGCTGGTCAAAAAAAAATTGAGGAAACAGTTCCCATCAGAAAATACAGTTCCATCAAAGTCAAAACACTTTGTGAAGTCAACGCCTCCCCAAGGAAATGTTTCAGTATTCCTGTCAAAATGAATGTTCATTTTGAATTTTGTATTATATTGCTTAAAATAAAATGTTGAAATAGAAACAATGATTTGATTTTGTTAAAGTGTCTCAATCATTCGTAAATTAAATTTGTTCACTATTATCTTTTGTGGAAAAATTTTAAATTATTGGGTTTCAATCCAAGTTTCAAAATCTCAGAATTCTCCATGAAATGGAATTTCTGTTCTCTGCACAGCTCTAGCCTCAAAGAGCTTTAATGAACTGGCATTTTCTATTATACTTCTGTATCTGTCTTTGCTGTTTTGGGCACTGGGTGGTGGGCAGCTCTGAAAGTAGACAGAATAGAGCAGGGGTGGCCAACTTGAGCCTGAGAAGGAGCCAGAATTTACCAATGTACATTGCCAAAGAGCCACATTAATACGTCAGCAGTCCCACATCAGCTCCTTCCCCCCCCAACAGCATCTCCCACCCACCAGCGCCTCTCCCTCCCTCTCCGCTCCTCCAGATTAGCTGTTTTGTGGTGTGCAGGAGGCTCTGGGGGGAGAGGAGTGAGGGCATGGCAGGCTATGGGGAGGGGGCGGGAAGGGTGGAGCCAGGGGTTGAACAGTGAGCACCCCTCGGCACATTGGAAAGTTGGCGCCTGTAGCTCCAGCCCCAGAGTCGGTGCCTATACAAGGAGCCGCATATTAACTTCTGAAGAGCCACATGTGGCTCCAGAGCCATAGGTTGGCCACCCCTGGAATAGAGTACTGCTCTTGGGCCTGCCTTGGATGGGGAGCCAGGCAAAGCTGAGACCAGTTACAGAACCAATGCTCTTAGTTGTCAAAGCTGTCACTGAAGGGTGTGTAAAAGCACTGGGAGGTATAAGTGTACTGCCGTAGCTGCAGCACTGGCAATTGTTGACTAAACTGGCATTGCAACAGGTCAGTTAACTTTCCCAGAGAAACCAACAGTACTTTCAGTGCCAGTGCACAAATGGCAGTAATTTTGGGTGCTGTGTTAACAGGCCTGCTACAACACCTAAAATCTCTAGTGTAGACAGGGCCCGCCTGAGATTTATTTTCCAACATGGTCACAGCTAGTACTGCTCTGGAAAGGCTTTTTGTTTTTTAAACATCCATGCGAACCAAAAATCAGGTTCCAGAAACTATATCTACATGGTCTAGACCAGGGGTCGGCAACCTTTTAGAAGGGGTGTGCCAAGTCTTCATTTATTCACTTTAATTTAAGGTTTTGCGTGCCAGTCATACAATTTAACGTTTTTAGAAGGTCTCTTTCTATAAATCTATAATGTATAACTAAACTATTGATGTAGGTAAAGTAAATAAGGGTTTTAAAATGTTCAAGAAGCTTCATTTAAAATTAAATTAAAATGCAGAGCCCCCGGACCAGTGGCCAGGACCCGGGCAGCGTCAGTGCCACTGAAAATCAGCTCGTGTGCCGCCTTCAGCACGTGTGCCATAGGTTGCCTACCCCGGTCTATAGAATGGCTAATGAACACAGTTGCAACACAATTTTGCAACTGTGTAACACCATAGTTACAACAGCTGTCAAGTTTGAAAACAGTTTCAAGCAGTTATAAATCCCAGTATGTTGAGGGCTTTACATACCATACTCGACCCTATTCTGTATTCCTTACTCAGGATAAACTCTCACTGCCTTCAGAAGGGGTTATGACTGAGTAAGGCTAAGGGCTGGTCTACACACAACCATGCACCAAAATAATTAAATCAGTTTTAACTCACACCTTTTGTTACATCAGTGCAAGTATGTGGACATCCTTATTTTGGAATAAAAGTGTCCAAATGCAAAATTGCACCAACATAATAAAAGTGTGAATTAAAATTGATATAGATATTTCAGTTACAAGTCTGTATGTGGACCTGCTCTAAAAGACTGAGCCTGAATTGGCTTTTGCTGCTATTTAACTAAGGACCCAATTCTGTAAACCTTACTCACATTAAGTAGTACTTCATCCCACAAATAGTCACACTAATTTCTAAGACATAAATGCTATGCAACATGAATAAAGATTGTAGAATCAGGCCTTAAAAGAGACATATCAAAAACACCATTTGAAGGATCTCATATTAATATTGTCAGAGCTTCAAACGGAACATTTTTCTTTGCTATTCATTCTGGCAGGTTGTCCTACCTCTAGTGGCAGTACATGAGAATTGCTGAATAAGTCTTCTATGGAATTAGTATGTTATAAGTAAGCAGTTTTTACATCCTGGAAATACTACACAAGTGTCTAATGTATGTTGTGTGTGAAAAATTAAAATTTAAAACAATCCATATGTTGGTATTCTGCAATGCCCAGACTCTTAAAGTCAGGTACTAGATATGAGGAGGCTTTCCAAGTCAAGTGCTATGATTTGCCCAAAGGAGCAAGTAACAGATTTTGGGCATGACCCTGTCTTCCTTATGTACCTACAATGCTCACTGAAGCTAGAGGATAAGGCCCAACTCTCAAAAGAAAGTTATAAAAATCCCAAATCCATGATTCATCACTACAGCCACTCTGGGATTGGGCAAATTGTATGCCATTGTGATGGAGAAGTTATTCAACCTTGGGGAGGACAGACAGCAACACTATGGTTTCTGGTGGGAGTGCAGCTAGTTAGCCTCCCTTATCCACTTACCAACATGTAACATCACCTCTGAATTTGGCCCAAGGTGATTGACTCCACTTGATTTATTTTATAATCACTTCTTTAATGACCATTGCCACATCCTCATCATTCAGCAAAGCCAGTGGGAGCTCCATGTGCGGAGGGCTTTCTGGAATGGGCCTTTACTCGTGTGACTCAGAATTTGGCCATCATTTTGTTTTCTTGGAGCCAAATTGTTCCCTCCTTTGGAAAAGACCCATGGGAAGAAAGAAGTACACTGGAAATTGTGCAAGATTCATTACATCCCGAAGACAGATTGGTCTCTGACCTCACATGATGGGGTGAGGGCATCACCTGAAAGGCTCTGGGGGGGAAGTCAGGCTCCAACCCCTCTCAAAACCCTGGGCAGTAAAATGGGCAGCAGAACACACTGTGATACTACCTTGCTTCCCCCTCCAGATGGTTGCACTGATCCTGAAAGGCCCATAGGAGTTCCACACATGGAGGGTTTGAAGTACTGAGATGCAAGGTGAATTATGAATTTAAGTGAAGCCTTTAATTCAGTCACTTTTTAATAAGATTTTGATCATTTATTTTATGTGAATCTGCAAAGTGTTTGCTTTTATAACATCTAATTGATAAGTATATAATCTGGTTTTAATTTAAGATCTGCAGGTGTTCCCCAAAGGTAAATATTAGATTCTTTATTGCTTTCTTTATTCAGTAATGATAGGGGAAATGTCTGTAAGGTTCCTAGCATCCATTTGTATGCAGATAGAATCATATTTTATAATAGTCGTAAATCTGACAGAATAGCCTCTTGCATTCAAGACAACACAATAAATATCATCTTGTGGCTGAAGTAAACATGTTTGGAAGGAAAATGAAATAAAGATGTTATTAGAGGTTTAATGAAACAATGGTAACTGCTTATTTACAAAAGATGTATGTGTACATCCCTGAGAGGTGCAAAGCCCATGCTGAGTTTGCAGCTTCTTGATGAGCAGGACAATGGAGATTCTCAGCAGGAGCCTACAGACTCCGCAGAAATGGGCTTAACACGTCTCAGAGATGATGGCTGCCTATATAATGCTAAATTATCTCTATCTATCTCAGGTTTTTAAAAGATGTCTATCACCATGGTATCAAAGCACCAATTACAGTATGGCTGCCTTTGTACAGGTGTGCCTAAGCACCTCTGCACATGAGGTAGGTGTAATACCAGACACCCAAGCACCACTGAGGGAGGCTCTATATCTGTGTAAGGCATAATATTTCTGTACTCTGGATGCAAAATTGATCCCATTGTAGAAGGCCCATATCAGGACTAAAGAGGGGTTTAAGTGGTACCTAGTCCTTGTGCTGGCCTTGTGACCAAGGGTGAATTTCACCCTGGAAGCACAAGAGAAGAGGTTGACCTGCATTGTCTCCAGTGCAGTAATCTAGAGAGGGCAATGCTGTAGGCTGTATTCACCTAAAGTAGTTTTTGCATGTTGCAGCAACTATTGATGCCCAGTATACTGTTCCCCCTCCTCCACTTCCAAGAAGTATTATGCCTCGAACAGACATACAGCTTCCCGCCATTGTGCTTGGGTGCCTGGCTCTCAGGGACCACATTATAACCCACAGAAAACATACATATTGTACCAAAAGTTAAAATTATTGTATAACTCACAAGCGGCAAAGACCTGGGTGTGTGGGAGGTCATCATGGTGGTTGAAAAATTCAGATGCTGCAACACGTACAAGTAAAAAATAAGAAAATTTTAATGTAATGTTTTGGGTTTCTTAATGGTTCTCTAAAATGAAAGAACCTTCTCTTGTGATCACTACCAGCATTCACTGACAGAATGTACTGGAACAGCTCAGATCATTTTCTGCAGACATCCAAAATAAAAGAGAATAACACAAACCATTCCCTCTTCCCTTCTCCCAAAGAGAACAAGAAAGATACTGATGCTCTTTCTTCTCTCTCCATCACAGCTATTTGTAGGGAAGAGTGCATTTGACATCTTGTGCTGCAGAATAGAAAAGAAAACAGAGGACTCCTAAGAAAATGTAAACGCCAAGGATTTATGGCAATATTCCAAACACAGGGCCTTTTATGATTTGCAGGGAGGAAGCACAAGCTTCTATGCTTGCACAGCAATTAAGAACTAAATATATTAAAAACTGAATATAAAACTTTTGTTAGAGAAATAATATTTAAGTCTTCCCTCCCCCTCCGACAGCACCCTGCTTTCCCCAGCCCAATTTATAACTCTTTAATTCTTGCCATGTCTTTCGTGTAATAACCCCAGCTGTTTGTGTTCCATCTCTTGAAGAATAACTTTCCAAGACTCAAAGCAAACATAAGGAGAAGGCCCTCTCATAACCTGTAAGATATTTCACCATCAAGCATTCCAGCTCTTTTGCCACAATGAGTTTCACTCACATCACAGATGTATAGCATACAGATAAATTCAATATAGGCCCTTTCTGTGGAGTTGGGTGGATCCTGTCTGTGAATCTGTAGTGCCACTTCCGCTATATCTGGATGCTGAAGGATTTGATATTCCATTACATACAATAAGTCCTTTTGCCATGACTGACAAAGACCGGAATAAGGACCTTGCTATACAAGTGTGAGAGGTGGTAGAAGAACTGAGCACAGTAGAATATTTCTGACAGTGTAACAGAATACTTCACACAGAGAAGAAGTAATGAATCTCCATAATTTTAGACTGTATAAACAAATGGGTAGTCACCACAGCAATGAAAAAACATGCATGGTGGGATCATTCAGGAGCCTTCTGTGTTTTCTGTCTCCACTCTCACGTTTCTTACTTTTCCTAGTGTGACCCAGATACGATACTTCACATGGCAAAAATGGGCTAGTGCTTTTAGGCTGCAAAATGGCAGTCCCAGAGAGATCTCCAAGATATGGGATCAGCAAAGATTCACAGGACCCAGAACTAGATATAGAAATAAAGTTTCAACCCTCACAACCTCATGAACACTGAGCTGCACCCCCCCAGAAGGTCCCTTGCCTCTGCTCCCCTCTCCACTATTTTTCTTTCACCCCCCACTACTTGTAACTGATTCCCACTTGTCCACCTGATTTTCTTTCAATTTCCTTTATATCTGCTCCTTATTTTGCCATTCCCTTTTTTGGCCCCATACTTTTACTAGGTCCAGGCTCCTTATACTGTCACCATGATAATTCCAAAGCACCTTCCTACTGCTGACTTCCCTCAGCATCTACGTCAGGCATGACCAGACATGGTGCTGCATTGGACAGTCCCAGTCACTGGAAATTCCCAGGCCTGGGCTCCCATAAAGCATGGGACAACTGCCCTAACTGTCCCTACTGGCACAGTCCTGGCATAGATTTATTAAGCATATTGCATAACACAGCAAGAGAGTGAACTCAATGTCTTATCTTTAATTTGTGCTCCCAATGGACAAAGTTTACAGAGAAAATTTTAGGAGACTGCACTGCGACGTCTCTGCTCTCACTTCCTCATTTGATCTGCAGTCTGGGATTAATTTTCCCATGCACCAAAATGGCCAGTCACTTGATGTAGTCTTCACCAAGTACACATCTCTTATCTTTATGGTAAACCACAAACATTTGTCGCCTGGAACAAACATTGGGAGAAAGTCAAAATTAGCCTTTAAAAGGGTGTTAACTACCTCAAGTTAATTGGCAATCAATTAATTTAAAGTAAAAAACCCAAGCAGACATACCTTTTGTATCAGTCCTTATCCAGACCCTCATCATCTCTCATCCCAACTACTCCAACTTCCTCCTTTCTGGCCTTGACAAATCCCACCTTGTCCCATTTATATCCATTCAAAATGCTACTGCAAAGAGCATTTTCTTGTCTTCACTTTTAAGGCCCTTCAAAGCCTACTTGTTATCTCTTATACTGTATCAAGACATTTAACCCTGCCTCTATTCTGCAAATGATGTCAGTCTGTCTTGAATGCCCATTTATAAAATTTTCCAGCAAGCATCTTCTGCTTTCTCCCATGCTACCCCTTATCCATGTGAGGAGCTCCCTGTAAATATCCACAAAGCCACCACATTTTCCTCCTTCAAATCCCTTCTTAAAACTCTCCTATACCATGATGCCTAGAAAATATTTGATAATGGTTAGGCAGGTGGGGTGCTGTGGCTGCTGCTTATGTAGTCTGACTAGTATCATCTCAATATGCATCCGAAGAAGTGGGTTGTAGCCCACGAAAGCTTATGCTCTAATAAATTTGTTAGTCTCTAAGGTGCCACAAGTACTCCTGTTCTTTTTATCATCTCACTGTTATCTTGTGCCTACTTTGCAGAACTTACAATGTAATTATAAAATCAGAAAGTAGCCATCTATTCTCTCTCCTTTTATTAGGTTGTAATCTCTTTGGGGTAGGTACTGTCTCTTTGTTATGTTTATACAGCATGATGGGGCTGTGGTCTTTAGGTACTACCACACTACAAATAAAAAATGACCAGTGAAGCTCCAGATTTATTTTGTGCAGTTACACTAGCTAGGATAAAGGTATATAAGGAATAAAATCCCTCATCATGCTTCAAGATGTAAGCCAGTCACTAAGGTCCAGATCCACAATGGAAGTTAGGAGCCTAAATACCTTTGTGGATCTGGGCCTAACTGCTTGGAGTTAGCAGGAAACCTCCCTAGGAGAAAGTTATTGCAGAATTGTCCATTGTATGAGTTTTTTCACTTTTCTCTGAAGCTTCAGGTATTGGCCACAGTCAGAGACAGGATACCAGACTAGACAAACTACTGGTCTCACCCAGTATGGTAATTCCTGCAACCCAATAGACTCAATACAGGATCGGTAAACAAAATAACCTAGTACAAGCAGGTGTCATGGTTGGGAGGAGTAGGCAGGAGATCAACACACATTTCAAATTTGCAGCAAGTAGTCAGTGGAGCCAATTGTTATTCGGTATGTGAGGAGGCCTGGGGAACTAGACGTTTTATTCTGAAAGGGAAATGAAAAAGAAAATGCATTTTTATAATATTCCAGCTGTTTTTTGTTTTTTTTTAATAAATGAGCTGGATCAACTTTTGAAGCATGTTCATGACTACTGCATTAGGGAACTTCTGCTAAGACAGGTTTTCAAACAAAGAAAACATGCTATATTTGATTAGTGCATAATACAAGGGTCCTCGCTTTCCAAAAGTATTCTGAATACTCAAAGTCTGCCAGCATAAATGTTTAACAATAATTCTTCAGCTGATTTTTAACAGACTGAACATTAAGCTGTTTGGCTGATTTAAGTCTCTCAAAGAGAAATATTATGTATTACCAGAATATTTGCCATTATTATACTTTCACTGCATAAATTTTCAGAGATTCTGAAAAGATTTAAATTTGTATATTAAGAATTAAAGATAAACTGAAATAGCAAATAATATGTGGTTGTAAGATTCTAATTCCTGGTGCAGACATTAGTGACTGTATGACACATAGGAGACATTTGTGAGAGGATGGGTGTTAGCACTATTATCTTGGCTAAGTTCCAGTGTAATGCCTTTCTTCCTATTTTAAAATCCCCCTATAATTACAACTGGACATAAAGTCACTTCCTGTCCTAAACTGCTGCATATTTTTATTGTGAAGTATTAAATGGCTGCTGTGTTCCGCAATGGAGGTGGCTGTATTTCAGTAGTCAGTAGAGTGAGTGCATCATGTAACTTATAAAAGACCATAGAATTATAGAATATTAGGATTGGAAGAGACCTCAGGAGGTCATCTAGTCCAATCCCTTGCTCAACGCAGGACCAACACCAACTAATCATCCCAGCCAGAGCTTTGTCAAGCCAGGCCTTAAAAACCTCTAAGGAAGGAGATTCCACCACCTCCCTAGGGAACCCATTCCAGTGCTTCACCACCCTCCTAGTGAAACAGTGTTTCCTAATACCCAACCTAGACCTCCCCCACTGCAACTTGAGACCATTGCTCCTTGTTCTGTCATCTGCCACCACTGAAAATAGCCGAGCTCCATCCTCTTTGGAACCCTCCTTCAGGTAGTTGAAGGCTGCTATCAAATCCCCCCTCACTCTTCTCTTCTGCAGACTAAATAACCCCCGTTCCCTCAGCCTCTCCTCGTAAATCATATGCCACAGCCCACAAATCAATTTTTTTGCCCTCCGCTGGACTGTCTCCAATTTGTCCACATCCAGGGGTGAAAGTAACTTAAAGGATTTACCGGTACGCCAGAATCCTGAGCGGGAGCATGGCCTCAACCGGAAGAGGCGTGGCTTTTCAATATTTAAAGGCCCTGGGGCTCCGGCTGTGAGCCCTGGGGCCTTTAAATCACCCTGAAGCTACCAGCTGCAGAGGCGGCTGGGAGCCCCGGGGCTCAGGGGTGAATTAAAGGGCCTAGGCGCCGGCCGCTGCGGAGCTCCGGGCCCTTTAAATCACTGCAGGAGCCCTGCCGCCACTACCCTGGGGCAGCAGGGCTCCGGTGGGGATTTAAAAGGCCCGGTGCTCCTGCCACTCCAGAAAGCCCTGGGCCCTTTAAAGCGCCGCCGGAGCCCTGGTGGGGATTTAAAGGGCCCGGAGCTCTGGCCGCTGCAGGGAGCCCCGGGCCCTTTAAATCACCGCCAGGGAAGCGGTCCAGTCCGGCACGGTGTACCGGCTCTTGCTGGTACACCGTACCGGCTTACTTTCACCTCTGTCCATATCCCTTCTGTAGTGTGGGTACCAAAACTGGATACAATACTTCAGGTGCGGCCTCAGCAGTGCAGAAGAGAGGGGAATAATTACTTCCCTCGGTCTGCTGGCAATGCTCCTACTAATACAGCCCAGTATGCCCTTGGCCTTCTTGGCAACAAAGGCACACTGTTGACTCATATCCAGCTTCTCGTCCACTGTAATCCCCAGGTCCTTTTCTGCAGAACTGCTGCTTAGCCGGTCGGTCCCCCGCCTGTAGCGGTGTATGGGATTCTTCCTTCCTTAGGCCTGGTCTACACTAACCCCCCAAGTCGAACTAAGGTACGCAACTTCAGCTACGTGAATAACGTAGCTGAAGTCGACATACCTTAGTTCGAACTTACCGCGGTTCAGACGCGGTCCACACGCGGCAGGCAGGCTCCCCGTCGACTCCGCGGTACTCCTCTCGCCGAGCTGGAGTACCGCAGTCGACGGCGAGCACTTCCTGGTTCGACTTATCGCGTCCAGACCAGACGCGATAAGTCGAACCCCGAACTTCGATCCCCCGCCGCCGAACTAGCGGCTGGGTGTAGACCAGCCCTAAGTGCAGGACTCCGCACTTGTCCTTGTTGAACCTCATCAGATTTCTTTTGGCCCAATCCTCCAATTTATCTAGGTCACTCTGGACCCTATCCCTACCCTCCAGCGTATCTCTCTCTCCCCCCAGCTTAGTGTCATCTGCAAACTTGCTGAAGGTGCAATTCATCCCATCATCCAGATCATTAATAAAGATGTTGAACAAAACCGGCCCCAGGACCGACCCCTGGGGCACTCCACTTGATACCAGCTGCCAATTAGACATCGAGCTGTTGATCACTACCCGTTGAGCCCGACAATCTAGCCAACTTTCTTTCCACCTTATAGTCCATCCATCCAATTCATACTTGTTTAACTTGCTGGCAAGAATACTGTGGGAGACCGTATCAAAAGCTTTACTAAAAGGTCAAGATATATCACCTCCACCGCTGGATTCTGGAATCCTGCAGTTTGAAAAGCCAATGTAAATCTAAATCATTCGTCTGTTTTACTTATATTCATTGGTACAGAAAACAAAGTGCAGGCTGTTAACCATCTTACCGCCTGGAATGATCCATCAGGATTACGCATTCACACAGTCGCGCTTAAAGGCCCAAATCAGAACCAAACGCTTGCCGTGCTGGGTACTGCCCACCCAGGAAGATGCGGTCCCATCAAAAACAGTTCCATGTTACAAAGCCAAGAGACAACAAGGGACTGTCACAAACAACAGGGGGAGGTGGGGGGGGGGAGCACAGGGAGGCCAAGGGCCACTGCCAGGCATGTTCCCTAGACTATGGGTACATCTACACTACGAGATTAATTCGAATTTAGATAATTCGAATTTGGGAAACAGATTGTATAAATTCGATTGTGCGCGGCCACACTAAGCACATTAATTCGGTTTTTAACCACATTAATTCGGTGGTGTGCGGCCACACTACCCCATTAATTTTAACCACATTAATTCGGTGGTGTGCGGCCACACTACCTCTAATTCGAATTTACAAAATCGATTTTGGTGCTACTCCGCTCGTCGGGGTGGAGTACAGAAATCGATTTTAAGCGCCCTTTAATTCGAAGTAACTGGCTCCGTTGTGTGGACGGGTTAAGGATTAATTCGGATTAACGCAGCTAAATCCGAATTAAAGTCGTAGTGTAGACCAGGCCTAAGTGTATCATTTGTTTCTGAGTCACGGATGTTATCCTAGGATTAGGGGACCGCAGACATGTCGGCTGTGGCCCCTGTACCACCAGAGGCTGGTCACCTACAGAGGAGAGGAGACATCCCACCTGCTGTGAAGTAGGTCAGTGACTGGCCCTAATTAGCTTGGGGGGGGGGGGGGGGGGGGGGGCCGGCGGGGCCCCCCCCCCCGGGGGGGGGGGGGGGGCGAGAGGGTGTCAGCCCGACAGGTTGACCCGGCCTGGCCCAGGGCTGGCCAGGGGCGCGTGGCGCGAGCCCTGGGAACCGCCCGGCCCCAGCCCCCCCCGCCGGGGGAGACGAACGGTCAGAGGCAGCAGCGCGAGCCGAAGGGCGCGCGCGGTGGGCGGGTCATGACGTCACTGGGAGAGGGGGGGGGGG
>NW_020664482.1:4249796-4306480 GCF_002925995.2 Terrapene triunguis | reverse complement strand
GGGGGGGGGGGGGGGGGGGGGGGGGAGCGGGCTGACAAAGGGGCTCCGCACAGGCAGCCGGCGAGCCAGGACCCGGCGGGCCCCGAGGGGTGAGTGCGGGAGCCGGCAGGGCCTGGGGGTCCGCGGCTCCCCCGGCCCGAGGCGGCGGTGAGGGGCCCCTGACGGGCCGGGCTCGGCGGCGGGCTGCCAGCCCCGCTTCTGACAGGCCGGGGGCGGCGAGATCCCCGGCACCCGTGAGTGGGGCAGGGACGGGGGCTCCCGGCCCGAGGCCGCTCGGCTCCGGGCCCCTCGGGGCTGAGGGCGGGCTCCGGGCCCCCGGGGGGGGGGGGGGGCCGGGCCCGGGGGGGGGGGGGGGGCCCCCCCCCCCCCCCCCCGGTTGGAGCCGCGCTCCCGTGGGTGGCTGGGCAGCGGCAGCTCCGGGCCGGGCCGCGCGGGCGGGACCCCGGGCAGCGCTGCCTCGGGCTCTGGCCGCCAAACCCCCGCGCTGTTGACAGGTCCCGGCACATCAACCTCGTCCGGCCGCTGTAAACACGCTCACGTGGAGGGGCCGCGGAGCCGCCGCGCGGGGGCGCTCCGGAGCCGGGACCGGGAGCTGCCGCCAGCCGCTGGCCCCCAGGGAGCCGTACCCGTACCCGTACCCTCCCGGCCGCAGGCACCCAGCGGGGTCCGGAGAGCAGCAGCCAGGCTGGGACGGGCCTCACCGCCAGCGGCCACTTGCCTGGGGTGGAGGAGGAAAGGGTTGGGAGGTCACCCCCGCCTGCCCGTTCGTCATGCAAGGGAGAGGGGGGCCCTGGCATTTGAAACCCTCATCCCCAACTCGCACTTCCGCTGGGTCAGGCTATTTTACTCTGTGTTCGCCCCGATCGAGCAAATCCAAAGCTGGGAAGTCTCAGAAACTAAGAAGGGCAGGGCTCGAACTGGGGCGGGGAGCATCGAGGGGCGAGCTGAATAGGCCAGAGCTTTACTGCTGGCAAATATTTTGAAAAAGTTAGTGTGTGCCAATACTTCCCCTTCTCGTGCCCCAGCTGAGGCATTACAGTAAGACCAATGTTAAGGACAGTGGTACACAAAGGGGTGGCCAAGATGGACTCTCTTTGTCTCATTAGTAGGTTTAGGAAAAACAGATTTTTTTTTTCCCCCCCCCAGCTAGCCCAACTCAAAAATCAGTTTCTCACAGATGCTTGGATTTCTTTTTTCCTGATTGACAGCTTTACCTGACCTGGAAAAAAACAACATACAGTATTAACATACCCACTTTCCATTAAAAAATATTGTAAGCACCACAAAACTAAGGAAATTCAGGTTGAGATTGATTTACATTATTGAAAATCCTGCATTTCCTAACTAAAACAGAATGGATCAGAAATTGTGCACAAGTGTTATTTAGTATTTCCTTGTTTTTGTCTTTGTGACCTAGCTAATTTTAGCAAAGTATAATTTGTAGCCTTCATCGTTTAAAATATCTTTCAAGTGAAAGAATTCCTGCAGAAACTTATAAAATTGGACACAATAAATCATGCTACTAGTATCTCATTAATATGATGTAATAGATAATACTTTGAGATTATTAGATCTCAAAGCACCTGGCAAGTAGTGCCATGTGAGGTAGGTAAATAGTAGTACAACCATTTTGGCTCTCCTTCTGCAAAATATGCTTCTGAGTAGCCCCATAGATTTAAATGGGACAACATACACACTTCAGTACCTTGCTGATTAACTGAGGCCTTTAGTTAACAATCCGAGGCACAGAGAGGTTAACTAATTTGCTCAAGATCATACAGTGAGTCAGTGACAGCTAGAAATAGTAGAACCTAGCTGTCCTGACTTCTGATTCTGTGCTCTAATCACTAAATAACTCTCCCTCCCAAGTAATTACAGGAAGTTTAACATGTAGATTGTGTAGGTATATATTAAGGCCATCTAAAATTACCCTGATAAATAAACAAATAGAATGAGATTCCAACAGCTCCATCAATTTGAATACTTAACTTTAACCTCAAACTCTATTGGATTTCTTGACAAATCTGAAAGGACAAGAATTTCTTACTGGTCTTTTAGTCTGTAATGATTCAGAAGGGACTGTGTCTTACTGTGTATATAATAATGAAAACATATCCACATCCTGATCATATTTTGGAACTTGACACAGTTTGAGTATATCAATGGGGTCAACTTTTACAATAAGCATTATTAACTAGTTCAGTGGTTTTCAAGCTTTTTTCATTTGTGGACTCCTAAAAAATCTTGAATGGAGGTCAGACGCTTTTGAAAATCTTAGACATAGTCTGCGGACCCCTGGGGTTGAAAAACCACTGAGCTAGTAAATGATAGCTCCAATGCAATGCCTTGTATGTATTACATTGTAACAAGACTTCTTAAATCAGAGATGTGCAGTTTAAAATCTCAGAAAAGTAATGTACATTTTAAAGATTAGCTCATTGTTCTGAATAAATTGCTTACCCAGTTTCCCCCTTTTAAAAAAAAAAAAAAAGCCATTTGTACTCCTGAATACAAAAAAGGAGTATAGACTGTGCTCAGAAACCATGGTGATGAGCTGGTTATAAGAACATGAATAGAACAGAATCTTAAATTTGAAAACTTCTTGATTTTATTTTCACTTTTTTATTAAACTAAAAAGTAGCCAAAAATCAAAGTTCTATGCTTGGAGAAATAAGTTTACATTTTAGTCCAGCTTTTCTCTGCCAAGTTAAAACCTCTTGTAAAAAGGGGTTTCTAAGGGAAATGCTGGCAAAGGAGTGCTATCATGACACAAGCAGTGTACTTTTAGGTACTTTATGGAGGAAGATTCCTTTATTGAGCTGGAAAGTCATCAGTGTAGAGTAGCTGTCATACTGTACAGTCTGTTGGCAAAACAGCGAACACTGCTAAGATGATATGAGCTGTGTGCAAGAGGATCCTTGCACCTGCAGAGTCTCACTGACGTCACTGAGTCCACCTGTGTGGATTAGTTTGCAGGAGGCCTTAGGCCCTGATCCTGCAAAGATTTATGCCCATGCTTAGGTTTGTGTGTTGTTAATAGTCCCTTTGATTCTAATGAGCTTTGCAGTTATAGACCTCTTTTCTAAAGCACTTTGAAATCTACTATGAAAAGTACTCTATAAGACCTAGGTATTATAATTATACCAGCAAACCCTTCGGTATAGATGTAGCTTATAAAAAGTGCTTTTACTAGTTTAGTTTATACTGATTCAGCAAGCATAATAAGTTATACTAGCAAAAGAGCTTTTATGCTGGTATAACTATCATCATAAAGGCTTTTGCCAGTAAAGCATTGTCACAAAAAAAGTCACGTTCCTAACTGATGTTGCTATGACACAAAAGTCTAGTGTATACCTGCCTTGTCCTTCATATTGGTGAAAACTTACCACTTTCCATTGATACCAGTTTGAATGATAACTTTTTACCCAGCCAATAAATGACAAGTGGAAGCAAGAGCATGATGCATATGTATATTTAAAAAAACAAAGAAAAAAACATGACATTTGGAGTTGAGGTAGGATCAGGGAATCTGCAATGAATCCAATGCACGTGTTAAAATAAAAAGAAACAATAATAAAATGTAATTGACGAATAAAGAATCACATTTATTGGAACTTTAGTAATCCAATAAAATTTCAAAATATCCAATAATGTATTTTCTGTTAGTTATTCAGTAAAGTAGTAAGTATGTTTAAAACAATCAGAAAAAAATCTTTTAGTTTAGCCAAATGCATATATGTAGATTTTATATTAACAAGAGCTTTTAGTATCTTATTTCTTATGTTCTTGAATTGCTTACTGTATATTGCACTGTAATTAGCTTTTCCTAGAATTCTCTCTTCTTTTGCCTGTAAGAAATAGTTTATTTGAAAACAGTTTTGTATTCCTGTGAGCTGGCATTCTTTCAAGCTAGACCCTGATACAGTTCTTGTATGTTTGAATGAAACTGTGAATATTATTTAGCAATAGCACATTAAGATGCTCAAGTCCTACTAATTAGACTTGCTGTGCAAAATAATTGCAGAGCTTATTCATCTCTTCTGAAACAAAAAGTATTTACCAAAATTCTGAGAAGAGCACAGAATCTAAATTGCCATTTGCTGATATGTAGCCTAGTTAAAAAGTGTTTTGAGAAAGAATTAGAACATCAGTCAGGAATATCCTCATCAGGGATTTGTTATCAAAAGAATATAATTAGCATTCTAGTCTACTAGAAAGTAATCCTGGGTTCTGAAAGGAGATTGGATTTTAGGAAAAAAAGATACTGGAATAAGAATAGATAGTCTTTGGAAGGACAATATGCACCTACTCTTGGAGAATTTTTAAAAATAAATTAATATATATTTTAAAAAAAGTTTTTACATCTTGAACCAGAACTAAATTCTGTACATCGGATAGAGCATGCACTAGTGATTTTAGTCCCTTTTGGATGTTTAGGTATCAAAAGCTGAAGTTTTGTGAAAATTAGCTCTGATATAAAATATTGGCACTTTTGAAATGTAATTTCATGATTTAAAACAGAAAATTAGGCATTTATTTACCATCCATAGCATTAGGGCTGTGTCTGCACTAGGGAATTCTAGAAACAAAATTACCACGGTGCAACCACCAGTTAGGCTGCACATAAGTAACAGGTTTAGTTGATGTGGTGGTAAAATGCTGGAAACCACTAGGAGCCTCATCTCCATGGGTGATAGCCACATGGGATTTTTTTAAATTAACATTTCCTAGTGTACACCCAGCCTAAGAGTCTCCAGTCAGACTCTTGGTGTCCTCCTGGGACTATTAGGCTGTAGAAAACATAGTGAAATACTATTTTAGGCCACAATCCTGCAAAGACTTAAACACCTGCATAACATCATGCACTGTGAATAGGCTTGTTCACTACAGTGGAATTACTTAGCGCATAAAGGCAAGCATCTGTATAAATATTTGCAGGATTGAGGCCTTATTTTTATCTTATAAATTACATTTGGAAGTGTATCAAGTATCAGGGGGTAGCTGTGTTAGTCTGTATCTACAAAAACAACAAGGAGTCTGGTGGCACCTTAAAGACTAACAGATTTATTTGGGCATAAGCTTTCGTGGGTAAAAACCTCACTAAAGGTTTGTTGCATCTGAAGAAGTGAGGTTTTTACCCACGAAAGCTTATGCCCAAATAAATCTGTTAGTCTTTAAGGTGCCACCAGACTCCTTGTTGTATTTGGAAGTGTGATATGGACAGGTTGTGGGGTTTTGTTTTTTGTTTTGTTTGGATTGAGATTCCTGAAATGAACTTGAAAAATCTGGAGGGGGAAAAAAGATATTTTGGTTACACACTGGGAAAAACAATCATTCTTAATATCAACTTAAATAATAACTACAAATTTAGCATCAGTAAATGTGATGAAAAATCCAAAACCTACCCTGTACTATTGAATAATGACAAATATCTTATACATCCTACTTGATTTTTAATTCACTGCCTTTACACTGAAATACTATTATGATCAGACTTCAGAGGTGCAATTAGACAAAGAATGAAGGTCTTCCTGATTCTTTTGTTCTGAATCTTTGCACTGTGACCTGGCTCTCATACAAACATGATACATAACGTATTGTACTGTACCTTGGGATGTTTCAGTTAGTCCGCTGGTGTGCTGTCATGCTGACCAATATTGTCTCATTGTTTCCTTGTACTCTCCTGTCTGTCTGCCTTGATCCACCTGTTGTCTCTTGTCTTATACTCAGGTTATAAGCTCTTTGCTGCAGGGACTGTCTTTTTGTTCTGTGTTTGTAGAGCCCTTAGCACAGTGGGTCCTGGTCCATGACTGAGGCACTACAGCAATACAAATAATAATAATGAAAGGAAGGCATAGTCACTTACTTTATTGCCGTTTTTAAAATGGATGTAAACAAAATGTCAAAGATGAGTAGAGTTATGTTAGTTTAAACATTTTTGAAAGCACTTAAAATAATTATAAACAAGCTCAAAACCAAATGTCAAGTGCTGTATCTATGTATCATCTGCTGTCTGATTCGGTTCTATCTATGGATTTGTGAAAACAGACACAATCATCATTCCATTTCCTGTCTTCTGCAGAATTGCCAAAATGCGTTGGAATTCTTAAATGACTCAAAACCAGAAGTCTGTTTGGGATACAAAATCATAAGAGCAGAAGAAGCAGCAGGAAGGATTCGGTGCCAATGCAGCAACAAAAAAGACAGCCAGAGTTAGTGGAAGGCAATCTTCCTGTTTTTGTGTTTCCTACGGAGCTTATATTTTATGCAGATGACCAGTCAACACACAAACAGGTGTTGACTCTATATAACCCCTATGAGTTTGCCTTAAAATTCAAAGGTGGGTTTCTTAGGTTCCGTTTCATTTAAGGTTTCCTTTATCAGTCTACCTGTAGTTTATATAACAAACATAAGTTATGAAAACTATCGTGTTATGCAAAAATTCAGATTTGTCTTTTACCACCCACTGTTCGTTTATTAAAATTTGTATTGCTGCCGGTTTATACCATGTAACCACCAGTGTCCTTTTCATTTCAGTTCTTTGTACAACTCCAAATAAATACGTTGTTGTCGACGCTGCAGGTGCAGTGAAGCCTCAGTGTTGTGTTGATATGTAAGTAAAAATAGCTCAGTTCTCCTTAACTGTTGAAGATTTGAATAACTACATCAGCTAATTGTATATCTAAACCTCAGCTAGTATTTAAAAGGCACATTTTAAACTACACATCAGAAAATGTTAACCTCTAGTCCCACTACATCATTCACATTTTGTTAAACATTAAAATATCTTAGTGCTTACGCAAGTTGCTTGGTCATTCTAAATTAACCAGAGAAAATTAAATACTTGACTATATAAAGTAAATTCCTGCTTTAATCTGGTAAAACCTGCTATATACCTCTACCCCGACATAACGCGACCCGATATAACACGAATTCGGATATAACGCGGTAAAGCAGCACTCTGGGGCTGCACACTCTGGCGGATCAAAGCAAGTTCGATATAACGCAGTTTCACCTATAACACAGTAAGATTGTTTGGCTCCCGAGGACAGCGTTCTATCGGGATAGAGGTGTATTAATGAGCAGAGACACATTGTATGTTGCTAAATTTTATGAATTAGCAAGAAAAGTCAACAAACAGTGAATCAAGGACACTGAATCACAAAATGTAAGTTGTAAAATTATTTTGGCAAGTGTACAGTACTCGTTTAACAATCTCATAGTTCTGCGTTCTGTTGGCTCTTTTCCCCCCTGTTTTTGTACTTTATGGCAGGGGCATTGGATAGGTGCCCCTTTTTACTTGTGTAAATATGAATAAACAATAGTAGAGTGCTAATAAATAGATCCTATGGTATAGTTTTAAAAGTAAGTCGTACTAATATGAAGCACACTAGAATACTTTGCTATAATGTAAGGTTTTTTTGCTAAGATGGGTGAGATCACCAGGCTTGCGTTTTTTGGGGTGAGAATTATTTGCAGATTGGCAAAGTGAGAATCTGTGAAATTCTAATATGCATGCTTTCCATGGGCCATATAACATAGTGAGTATACTTCTGCTGCCCTGTTCAGTGAAGATACTCTTGCCTACCATTTTTTTTAATCTGTCTTCTCCTTCCTTGACCCCAGCTCACTCGCAGAGAAGGACTGATGCGCAGTTAAGCGTTACCTTCAAAATCCCCAAATGTTAAATAAGGCTTCTGGTTTTTTGCTTTAACCATGATTTATCAGTATTGACTGCTGTAATTCAGAGCAGAAAAAATTGGTAAACATTCATTTAATTCAAAATAGCCTGACATGTTTCAGCTTCTGTATGTTAGCTTCATGCTGATCTACATGACTTCAAGGCTTCAGTGTGTGCCTCATGAGCATGAAGTATCCAAAATAAATAAATAAAAATAAAAAGGAAATTGGGTTTTCTGATTAAACATTTATTTACCCCAAAAAGCATTCTTTATATTTTCTGGCCAATAAATGCCATTAACGAAAGACCTACTTGTAATGAACTCTTGGTTCTCTGCAAAGCAAATGACACTACTCTGATATGAGGCGCCAATCTGGTACTGTGGCACTGGCCTTATCAGGAGTGATTGAGAATTTCAAGGGAGTAACCAACTAGCATTTCCCATTAAAAAGCATCAGTGGGTAGGGATAGCAATCCTGTTAAAGGCACAAAAATCATCAACACATACCAGTGCATGGTATATTTCTATTACTGTAATTCAGTGAGTCATTCTGGTCTCTATCTGATCTTTATGGAATTTTGATTGATTATCTTTGGGTCCATCTCAGAAAATATTAGTTTCCTTAGGTCTCCAAGAATATTTTTTCAGCAGCAAATACCTGACCCCGTTTTGGGGGATGTTGTCTCAGTATGGGTAACGTTCTTGGAACTATGTTTATTGCTGTAAAGTTAGGATATGAACTGTGTTGTATACATATGGCCCTTTGCCAGATAAACCAATATTCTACAGAGCTTCTAATTATGGAGTGCTCTCCAGTAAGAAACAGGAGAATGTATCTGTTTATATGGGTCTGTAGAGAAACATCTATTTGCTTGACAGTAACTGTGTATGCTCAAACAGAATCTTTACATAATGCTGTGCTAATACTGATGTGTAGAAGCATGGTACTAACAATAGAAAAGAATTTAAAGCAACACAAGAAGTCTTAAAATAAAAATCAAAGGCTTGAAGCTGCAGCTCTGACCTAAGCAAAAGTGCATGCCCGAGTAAGGACTGCAGGGTCAAACCTTTGTTGCTCAGTGATCTACTCAAGACAGAGCCCAATCTTCACCAAGTGGCAGTTGCCTAGCCACAGGTGAAATAAATTTACTTGATGAAACTCCATCATGGCCAATCTCATTTGCTTCTGAGGTTACGAAGAAGCTCCTATGTTCAGTAAGCATATGGTTTACAGGCTGATGTATTTCAAACCTCTGTCATTCTCTGTTCCCTTTTGAAAGCCCTGCTTAAACTACATGTTAATTTTAGGCATACCCACAAAGGCTTGTTATTAAAATACTAGGTATCTTAATGTGATCACAAAATCCAGTTTCTTAAAATTTAGTCCAAAATGCAGACATCATGGGGGTTTGTGCAGTAGAAGAATGGTGAAGTGACAAGTTTCCTGGAACAGTGTTAAAATGGCACTACCAATGCCAGTGTAGTTAGAAACCTTTATTCTTAGGCGTTTGCAGCTTGCTCTGGGCTGAAACTTGTCAGACTGCACATTTCCTGAAGCTAACTGGCTTAAATATGGATTTTCTCTTAGTAGCACTTAAGATCTCTCAAAAGGTTTTTATGGTCATTCAAGTAAATAATTTGCATTTTGGACAAAAATAGTTACAATACCCATTATGATGGCTAAATATTGTGGGATTTTAAAACGAGGTACACATGCATTTTTATAATTATTTATAGCTACAGTGAAGACCCAAGTATCGGGGGTAGCCGTGTTAGTCTGTATCCACAAAAACAACAAGGAGTCCGGTGGCACCGTAAAGATTTACAGATTTATTTGCATCTGAAGAAGTGGGTTTTTATCTATGAAAGCTTATGCCCAAATAAATCTGTTCGTCTTTAAGGTGCCACCGGACTCCTCTTTGTTTTAGTGAAGACCCAAGTGAACAAACTGCTGTTTGTAGAAGAGAGGTACGGAAGAGATTTAGTTAACCTTTGCTCTTTATGGGTCCTGTGTGAGACTTGACATGAAGTACTATAGAACTGCATCATTTTGGGTGCTCAGATAGTGGTCGGGGGCATAATATAAGTATCCTGACCCCCGCCTTGCAGTTGAAACCATGCAGATGAATCTCTTGAAAGGGGCTCTGCATAGATGCAGGGGTCTACCCATACAAGTTGGTTGCAGGTTTCTCAACAGAATGTAAGAGATGTATCCACAGAGCAGTGAAAAGATCTGCGAAATTTAACTACGTATCTAGCTGAAACTCTTAGAGTGGTTGGGTTTTGCTTTTGAAGATGCCCCTAATACTTTTTGTGATTGTGAATATAATTATTTTAGCTTCTAAAAGAACATGCATAATTTTTTTTTTTTTTTTTTTTAAATCTACAGTGTGATTCGTCACAGAGACGTTCGGGCTTGTCACTATGGCGTGATAGACAAATTCCGTCTCCAAGTGTCTGAACAAAGCCAGAGGAAAGCATTAGGGCGGAAAGAAGTCATTGCTACACTACTTCCATCTGCAAAAGAGCAACAGCAAAAGGAAGAAGAGGAAAAAAGAATTAAAGAACACCTGGCGGAAAGTGTCTTTTTTGAGCAGACTTTGTGTCAACCAGGTAGTTAAAGTCTTACCTAGCCCTCTTCTAGAGCAAACCGTTTGGTACAGCTGAAATGACTGGAAAGAGGTTAAACTATAAGGAAGATAGTCTAAATTAACTCAATTTTTACTTTCTTGTAAGAGTACACTGGTTATTGTTAAGAGTGGTTATGGTGCTCCAGAGCCCATGCTATTGCTCTCTTGCTTATGTCCTCTTTAGTCAAATGAGAGAGCTATAAACTACCATTTGCCCCTAAAGTTACATGGGCTATCCGAGTTTTGTTCATTTGCATAATGTGTCTTTTAAGGGTCCAATCCTACTACACAAGCAAATTCCCACTGACTTCAGCAGGAGATGTGGCTACAAAAGGATTGCAGGACCATGCCCTTGGAGACTAATTTGTTCTCTCAAAGTGTGTCTCCACATGTATTTTTGGCTGTCTCAGAACTTTAATTCTCCACCTCCTGACCAGCAGCAGATACAGCCAAACACTTTCCACACATGGCACTTCTTGTGTGCCATGTTTTTACCTCTGAAATGTACAGAAAAGTGGAGTTACAAATATCTGCTATGCACGTGCACTAGTATAGAGAGTAGGTGATGTAACAACAGCCATGGCTGAAGCATGAGCTCTTGCAAATTAGGGATGGCAGGGCAAGAAGGCTTGTTAACTCATTGATTGTTTTGTTGTCTTCTAAGTCCAACATTTAGGCACCACTGGCTTGCACAAAAGCCCTGCACAGCTGCCACCTAACCTTGTAGAGGTGTCTAGAATCCCATGGCTCCTATGTTTCCACCATTAAAGTACTGACACTGCCCAGCAGCTGTGTGCCTAACTCACCTGTGCCCCAGCAGGATTCACAAAATAGGGATTCCCCTGCCTCTCTTGCCTTCAGGGCCTAATCTGATAGGTGTGCTTCGGGCAGTGGTTCTCAACCAGGGGTACACGTACCCCTGGGGGTATGCAGAGGTCTTTGAGGGGGTACATCAACTCATCTAGATATTTGCCTAGTTTTCAAACAGGCTACATAAAAAGCACCAGCGAAGACAGTACAAACTAAAATTTCATACAGACAAAATGAGACAGTAAGCAATTTTTCAGTAACAGTGTGCTGTGACACTTTTGTATTTTTATGTCTAATTTTGTAAGCAAGTAGTTTAAGTCAGGTAAAACTTGGGGTACACAATACAAATCAGACTCCTAAAAGGGGTACAGTAGTCTGGAAAGGTTGGGAACCACTGGCTTAGGGCATGTCTAAACCCACACAAAATGGTGAGGGCAGGGTCCCTCATAACCTTTATCCCAGTGGTTAGAGTGCTCAGGATGTGGGAGACCTGGATTCAAGTTCTCCCCGCATGATATGGAGCAGGGATTTGAACTTGGGTCTCCCACTTTCCAAAAGAATTCCATAATCACTCTGCTGTGGGGCAGATCTCTCCTATCGAAGCTGCCCACTTTGTATAAATAATTAACTATACAGTGGCCCAGAGAGAGAATGACTAAGTCCCGCTTGTGAATCCCACCCTAGGTAACTTTGCATAGAATTATAGCAGTGTAGGACTGGAAGGGACCTCAACAGGTCATCTAGTCCAGTCCCCTGCACTCATGGCAGGACTAAATATTATCTAGACCATTCCTAACAGGTGTTTGTCTAACCTGCTCTTAAAAATCTCCAGTGATGGAGATTCCACAACCTCCCTAAGCAATTTATTCCAGTGCTTAACCACCCTGACAGTTAGGAAGTTTTTCCTAATGTCCAGCTTAAGCGACCCTTGCTGCAATTTTAAGCCCACTGCTTCTCGTCCTATCTTCAGAGGTTAACGAGAACAATTTTTCACCCTCCTTCTTGCAACAGCCTCTTATGTAATTGAAAACTATTGTCATGTCTCTCCTCTTCTCCAGACTAAACAAACCCAATTTTTTCAATCTTTCTTCATAGTTCATGTTTTCTAGACCTTTAATAATTTTCATTGCTCTCCTCTGGACGTTCTCCAGTTTGTCCACATCTTTTCTGAAATGTGATGCATGAGAGAATTCCTCTTGTTAAAACAAAAGAGTGACCAACTGTCTCTACATGATGTAAGTCCCAAATTGGCAGGGGACAGTTGTGTTCTTCAGTGGAATGTATCTTCGTACAATTTTAAAAAAAGATATTGTAACCATGAGTGTTCCCACTTGATAGTAAAAAAAAAACAGGTTTAGGTCTGATCCCAAAAACCCAATGGTGAGTTTCCATTGACTTCAATGGGATTTGAATCAGACACATACATGATCTCTTATGCCTCAGGTTATAAATCAACCACTAATTGACGGAGATTGGGAAGAAACTTTGCTGTGGTCAGGCTATTTCATTACAGGATTCCTTGTACCTTCCTCTGAAGCATCTGGTACAGGCCACTGTTTGAAACCGAATATTAGATTATATGGACCAGTGAGCTGATGCAATATGGCATGCTGGTGCATAAGAATCTAGTTTGTTACCATACCATATTTGCTAACAAGAATGGAGCAGACAGAGCAAAGGAACAGTATAACGAGTATGCAAACCTGCAAACTAAGAACATCTGATTGGTAGGGTTAAAATGGGACCAGCATTGCTGGCATGCCTCTGAGAACTGCAAAATCAGTTTAGAAAATAGGAGCCATTTTCATGTATGCTTTGAATCCATACTTCAAAAACCTAGGTATAAAACTTGGCTAAATGCTAATGGCTCTAAAGATTCTGCATGAAGATCTTTCAGACTCCAACATACCAGTAACTCGTTAAAAAAAAGGGGGGGAGGGGTAATCCAAGGTGTTTCTAGAGCCTTTGAACAGTTACCTACTGTACTACAACCAGTAAGGTGTGCTAAGAATAGGGTTCTATCCTTGTCTGCATTCTCTTCTTTTGGCACCATTGGACCTTGTGTGTTGTTAGAAAATGGGCTCTAGTGGCCGAATCACTGCCCCCTACTGGATCAGTGGTGTTAGACAGCCATAGTGCAGGTGCAGGTCCATCGGGGGAGGAAGACAGTGCTGGGATTTTAGTTTAAAATCCAAACCTTTTATGCAGGAGAGGGGCCTCTTCTACCCTGAGCACTGAAAAGGGACAGTTGTCAGGGATCCTGCCCATTTAGGGTTGGGGGGCTTCTTTAAGCTGGCACTCTGTTTGGGGGGGCAGGGATGAGGACGTGCCAATTCTACTCTTCTCCCTTGATCGCAGTTGAGAAGGGGGGAACTTTTTTGGCCTAAGGGAGCCTGCTGCCTATTCCTGGCTGAGCTCTGTTCTGGAGCTGTAAATAAAGGGAGACTTCTTCAGGCTGTGCAGCCCCTTTAAATATTCTTCCCTTGCTGCCTGTCAGCCATGGAAGAGCCTGTGCCCTAATAAGCCAGGGAATGGAGTCGGTGTGCTTGGCACATCCCCAAGCATTGCTGAAACATCCCATGGCCATGTCTATAGCAATGAGCTGTCAGACTCCACCGCCGGGGAAGGGATGGGCTTGGGCAGCGCACATTCCAAGTGTCTGCCTCAGACCAGGGAGCAGCCTCCACAGCTGTAGAACAGGGGGGTGCTCGGGGAGTCCTGGCCCTTAGGTACCCTGAACATAACTGAGCAATACGTCACAAAGAATACCCTGAAAGTGCAGCAGTAAAATTCAGTATAATCCACCAACAGCAAGCTGGGCAGCTTCCAAGCTCCAATCCTCCCCCACCCTTTTCAGCACTTTCCCACCCAGAAATGCCTGGGAAACAGATGAGTTTGCAACGTACCCTGAAGGCAAGTGATCCAGGACCAAGTGGGGGAGTGAATTCGAACGCTGCAGAGCCCTCGCTGAGAATGTCCAGCCAACAGACCCCTCTTGCTTATACCAGCATGGCTGCAGCTCAAGGGCTTCTGCTGGTCTCAGACACAGTAGCACACAGAGAGAGGCAGTCTCTCAGTGCCTAAAACATTTAGGGCATTGTAAGTCAATATCAGCACCTTAAACTTCATCCAGAAACCAATAGGCAGCCAGTACAGATCACGGTGTGCTGGTTTAATATGTTTGAAGTAAGGTACTTCACTTACCACGTGTGTGCTGCATTCTGCGCCATCCTGCATTTCTGGACGGCTTTAAAGTGTAGCTCCATGTAGCGCATATTGCAAACATCGGTGATAATTGCAAGGTCCTCACCTGAAAGAAATAGTCACAACCTCCTGGCTATATGTAAACGATTTAAAAAAAAAATGACCTGGCCATTTCTGCTTCCTAGTCTTCTCTGGTATGTCTAGATGAGTGGAAACAGTGGTGTTTTCTCTAAGAATGTGTTAGCGAGCATATTCTACAGCTCTAGTGCAGACGTGTGAGCTGGTCAAGCTGAAGCCTAGGGGAAGCTAATCTAGGCAGGTTCAATTTGCCAACTAGCAGATGCTAATTGCAATTTGCTGCACTAGAGTTTTAGGTGGTGCGTGTTAGCTAGCCCCTTTTGTCCTAGTCAAGACCAACTTCTGCTTGCAGCCGGGAGTCCAACCAGTTCTGTACATTTGGATCCCAGTTATTTATTTATGCCTTTCCCTTTAAATTGATATGGGGTTTGAATAATTTTATATTCAATGACAATGCTTTAATTCACTGTTACACTGAAAATGAGATTTTTTTTCCGTGAGGGGAGAGCATGCTTGTAAGCCATAGCTATAGGTGTGCTTGATTTTGTTAGCTTAGAATCTGCATATTAATTGATTGCTCAAGCAATACTTGACATTTGACTTTGTTTTCTGGTACTTAGCTTCTGGGCGGTACAAAATGATTAAAGTGAGGCAGACATCTGAGGATCTTACCATAATCAAGCATCACTTTCACTGGTAATGTGAAGAGTTATCAAGGTTGTCATAAAAGGAGCTTAACAAAACATAATATTTACAGTTCCTCTGAGGGAAGAGAGGTGTTGTAGAAAACCTACCTAACCTAGCTTGCTTCCATAGAATGCGAGGGATAGTGTTTATTCCTTTGTCTTAATCCATAAGAGAGCCTTATTATTGAGTTATTTTACAGTATTTTTTAGGGAGATAGCATCTTTGTACCATCCTATATAAATAATAAATTCATTGTACCTTTGTCTCCAATTCTGTAAATTGGGCCACAGAACTGCAGTCTTACCTGTGATATTAATCCAGCATCATTCACTAAAAAGAAACTACAGTGTGTCCCACTGTTGAAAGGTTTTATTAGTATGTTTGGGTTAAATGTGCTACAGAGATAGCCTTGAACATGTGGCGCAGGTCATCCCCTTATATTACACCATGTGTTTTTGTTTATACTACACATTTTTCAGGAACAACTGTAAAATGTTTTAGGAGGAATTTTTAAGAATATTTTGGTATTATTTCTCCTCACTCCAAGTCTGTAAGCCAGGCTGCCTTATCCCCATGAGCCTAACTCTACAGGCATCAAGAGGAGAGAGGATCATAAGCAACAACGTTTTCTAAAACATGTCCAAAACAGCTCTTCTGTAATCATCATGTTGTGATTACGGTTGATATCCGAATATACCAGCGCTGGAAACAAATGCCTTACATCAGTGGACTGTATGGATTCCCAGCTCTCCAGCGATATCATGGGCTATTAGACCATAATCGTGCCATGGGATCAAAGATCCTGCACCTCCCAGTAGTGTGAGTTCAGCACTGGAGATAGGGAAAAGAAGGAAATGTGTTCGTAATTGTCTTCCTTTACGAAAAAGGATGTTTGAAAGTGGGCTGGTGATTTGAAATGTTAAAATTAATCCCAGCAGAGTGTAGATGAGGTGACCATAGGGGCATGACAAATGCAACGTCTCACACACGTGCACTATAAACGTTTTTCCAGAATGCAGAACATTTAAAGTTGAAGTGCTGCAGACTTTCATTGCAATGAATGCCATTTTATTTTTCAGAAAACAGATCTGCCTCATCGGGACCTAGTTTACTAACAGTCTTCCTGGGAATAGTATGCATTGGAGCACTAATGCTACCGACACTGGGGGAAGTGGAATCCTTGGTGCCTCTCTACCTCCATTTAAGTGTGAATCAAAAGTTAGTAGCTGCTTATGTTTTAGGTAAGTGTTTTGAAAAGGATTTTTTTAAACAGCTTTTTTCCAGTCTCTACTGGAGTCAGTGTCGATCAAAGGAACTTCTGTGAAATTCACTACTGGCTTGATGAGAAGATGTACTTTCATGTCTCGGGGCCAGGGTCAAGACTAATTTCATTCGGTTCCATCTCCACTTGTACTTAACATAGAAGGTCACAGTAGTACTCGCTGGTGTTGAGACGGAAGCCCTCACCATTAGCAATATAAGTGTTCTGGACAAGTGTCTTATTTGACCCTCAGAACAGGAACCTAGTGTATAGGCGTCTACTCCACCTCATTTGTCAAAGAAAGCTATTGGAATACATTGCTGTTTCCTATGGATTATTTGCCAGGACTTCTACACTGTAAAATTGTAGTTCAGTCATCTTATCTGTTGATATTGGAAATTCCTTCTCTTCATCCCCTCTAACCCAGAAGAGATCTAATGTGAAGAGCTGCCTCCTTTTACCCTAGCTTTTAGTAATGAGAAACAGAACTGCACTTAAAGGGTGAAAGGTCAGGGACAACACCTGTGTCTGATTCCCAAACCTGTGACTTGCTCCTTAAAATGGCAGGAGTGAGAAGGCAGCCCCTTATCTCATGGAGAGAGCGCCTTGTGTTACTCATCAGCAACCAATGCTGACTTAAAGGAAGGTAGCATTGGACTCGCTCTCTGCTTTCCTATTGCCTGGCTGAGATCAGGACTAAAATGAGGATGAGCAGCCTGAAACTTAGGCTAGATCCAATTGAGGTGATGCTAGTGGGATGGTGGGGAACAACTCAATTGTGTGGTGGACCCTGCGCCTTCTAGAGGTGGTTTATTCACCCTTTGTCCAAGTCTGTATTGTGGGTGTGCATTTTAACTCACCTGGTGTCAGTAGCCAAAAACGTCTTCATATGAGGCTGTGGTGATTGTTTTTCAGATCTACATCCAGTAATTCTTGACTTTGTAACTTCTGGATGATTGCAATATGCTGTTCTTGAAAACCACTCAGAAGCTATAGCAGGTGCAAAATGCAGTGCTAGAAATGGGATAATACATGATTTTTCAGACAACTGCATTAACTTCCTTGCTTCTGGATACAATTTAAGGTGTTTAGTTTTAATGTGGTTTGGGTCCTGGTCTCTTTCCCCTCGGTACCATTACAGCAGCTGATCGGATAAGGTGCTTGAGCTAATCCTCTCAAGATTTAAAAATCCAACGACTGGGTGTTCTCCCAGGAGTGAAAAGATTTCTAGTCTGGAATGCACTTTGCTTGCTTGTCCAAAGTGTACATCTGTTGCCACGGAGAGAGGATGGTGCATCTTCTCTTCTCAGGCTTATACCTGTAGTAACTAGGTGGGTTGGTGGGAAAGAGAAAAGCGTCTTTGCTTTTAGTTCATAGTCACTTTTTTTAGTTAAATGCTTTACATGGTCCCCTGACACATGGCATAAGTGGCCATTATGCACTATTTAATAAACCCAGTATTTGGTGTTGTGAAATGAGTTAGATAAGCTCAGGTTCTCTCCAATTCTGGAAGTCATAACTTTCTATGCTAGTGCCTGCTAGAGGGTATGTTTACACTAGAAACATAAGTCGACCTATATTAGGTTGACTTACAGCCACCACAGTAATTACTGTGTCCACACTACCCTCCTTGGGTCGGTGGTGCGCGTCCTCACCAGGAGCACTTCCATGGACGTAAGAGGGGCAGTGTGTGGAGCTGAGAGCCCCGTCTCTCAGCTCTGCTGGCAGCTCCTGCTGGGCTCCCAGCAGGCTGCCCCACCCCTCCACTCCCCGTTCCATGCCAGGAGCAGGGAGGAAGCTGTCTTGGGCTCCTCAGGAAGCCATGAAATTGATAAGGCTGCCTGGCTCCTGGGCTTCCAGCGGGGAGTAGGGTCCAGCCACCCAGCTCTCCAGGGAAGTGTGAGAGCAGCTGGATTCTAGCTGCCTGGCTTTCTTGTCAATTTCATGGCTCCTGCCAACAGCCAGTGTAAGGAAAGCAGTGTCTACACAGACACTGCGTTGCCCTAACGACACCGACATAAGCCGTATGCCTCTCGAGGAGGTGGAGTTCTTTTGTCGTGTCGTAGGGCACTTACATCGGCAGGAGCAAGGCTGTAGTGTAGACACTGACATCATTAGGTCAACATAAGCTGCCTTACATCAGCGTAACTGTGTAGCGTAGACCAGACCATAGTCTGAAGAACAAGTTGAGGTTTGTGAATGGTTGGAGTGCTTATCAAAGGGAAAGTACCCCTGCAACTGTGCTCCAGGAATTCTCAATCCTGGACCTCTTCAATAGAACCCGCAACTTAGGACATTGTATGGCGGCAGCAGGCCAACACCGGCACATTGTGACCGATCTGCATTCAGGCTGACTGCTCCGCAGGTGCAGAGTATTAACCTCCTTCGATACTTTCACAGGAGCAAGGGGGTTTTTAAGCTATTGGTTAACTAATTTTAAATCCTGGATGATGTGAAACTCTCAATGTCCAGCAAATTTTCCTATGACCGATAGAGGAATCTCAGAGTTACCTGGACTTCCACTTTAAAGATGTGCCGAGGCAGAGGATATGAGCATTCCAGCGGAAGTATAGTTTTTGGTTCATGGAGCACTACTTTACTTGCAGCTCTGTGTTTAGCTGCCTTTGGACTCAGCTCGCTCCACCATCTGTCAGTTACTACTGAACAATTACAGGGCTCACCAAGTGCAGCATTAGGTGCTCTGCGCTTGCAGGTCTGGACTCAAATATATTATCTGTTTCAGAATCTGGGATAGTCAGAAAAGTAGGGTCAAGCAAACCAAGTCAAACAAAATAAATCACTCAATCTGCCAAACGGGGTAGGTTCATTTCAGGTTTAAGTGTAGTGTCAGCAGTTCAGCGTTAATACCGGGAGCAGTTGAAGGTTGCATGATTAGTGCTAGAGAACCTATTTGTAAAAAAGCAAGTTTGACACTTCTCTTACATCTGCTCCCCTTTGGCAGTGGAGGTAGCGATAGATACAAGAGCAACAGTGCCAAACACATTTAGGCATTCCCTGTTGACTGTCGCTCTGCTGCCGGTTGCACACTCTGATGGGTGCTGGGGAAGAGTCTGAGGGAACTTCCCGCACTGTGTGAGTGATGACAGTAAGTCAAGCTGCCCACATAACTGTCTACAAACAAAGGTGCTGTTAAATGCACTGAGCTGAAATGAAAACAAGGTTTCAGTTACTTAGTTTAGGTGATGCCAGCAACATTTATATTAGAAAAGCACCTAAAGGCCTCAACCAAGATCAGTGCCTCATTGTCCTAAGTACTGCACATGCAGAGTAAGACAGTCCCTGCACAGAATCTAACTAGCAACAATAGGTTAATTTCCAGACAATCTGATCCATAATTGTTCACTGAACGTGCATCGCTTCTGGCACTGAAGTCTCTGGATCTGTTCAGACTGGATGATCTAGACATGATTAGTTCTTTAGAACTAACATTTTAAACAAACATTGATTCTGATTAAGCCAAATTTTTGTTGAGTAATATTTGAAAGTTATTCCTATAAAATATTTTAAGTGAAATATATGTAAAATTTCACACTGTAGATTTATGCACTCTTATCTTGTTTTCTGGCCTGTGACAGGCAACTGTTAGACCTCTACTTTGAATGTTTTATTCAGTTAAATTAAACTGTTTTTCATTTCTCATCTTTTAGGTCTCATCACCATGGTTATCTTGAGGACATGAGTAATGACTTAATTAGATGTAAAAAAAAGAACCCCAACCTTATCTTACTATATATTTACATCATGAATGTGGACTGCCTTTTACTCTCATGTGACGTATTAAGATGCTAGCAAAGCTATTCAGTGATTTAAAATACTTTCAAAAGTGTAATATATTTTAACTATGTATAACTATAAATAAACGACAAGACTCTTAGGTGCTTCTGTTACAGCTATGGAATGTTTAGTGATATCTGTGAAATTATTTTGAAGAAACTTTTATATCTACATCTACTGTACAAAACATATTAAAGCAACATTTGTTATTTTAAATCCATGTTCACATCAGTGTTTGGATCACTATAAAAGCAAACTATTCATTCGGAAAGGTTCATTTGTTTATTCCATTGCTGTAAGTACAGAGGTTACTACATAACATTTTATGTATAAATACCAGCATGATCAGAGTTTACGTAAGGCTTGTCATTTAAGATGAAATTTGAAATTCCATCACTAAAAACTATGAAATAAATACATTAAGTTTAGATGGAGAAGTAATTCATTCTCAATTCCTGACATCAACAACAAGTATATGGGGTATAAGTTCTTCTTAACTGTGGAATCAGTTATAGACATTTTTGCATCATAACTGTAAATCATAAAACATTTTTGTAATTAATTTTTTTATAAATACATGTAACATACAAATGTAGCAGGATATTTAAGTATAGATACATAACATCCAGCAAGAGAAAATTCACATGTCCAGGACTCCCACTTTAAAATAGTACAGAAATAAACCTTGCCACTACGTTGGTAATGACCTGAATATGTATAGCAACATAGCCAAGGTCCTCTCTAAACACGTGTTAGACAAATATACTTGATTTTTGTTTTGCAAGAAACTGAAGTTCAGCTTTGATCTTTATAGTTTGGAAGAATTTATACGTCTGTTTTGTCTCATGCTGGAAAAGAAACAAGTTCTCTCTTTGACCTCCAAATATCATCTGTCTACTTTGAAAGAAAAGCAGAATGTTCCCTACCTAGGGCCCAGTATGACTCTGCTTGGTTCTTTCACAAAAATCTTACATTGTTTATTTATGAAAGGTCTATATACCATACCTTGAGCTGTGTAAAAGAACATTTTGGAAATTAAACCTTCTTCCCCCCCTGCATATAATGGGTTACCTCTCGGTTTATGTATAGAGGGGGCAGGAAAAGACCATGTAGAGATGAAAAGTTATTGAAAAGTGATTGCACAAAAGATGGTGAAGTTGAAGTACTTAGGTGAGAGCTGCCCTGGATATTAATTTACATAATGAGTCTTCGTAGGAATAGTCAATAATAATGTTATTACTTTAGCTTAACTTCAAGGGGAGCTGAGGGCATGTACCATCCTGAAATAACAGAAACGTGGGACTGCAGTAGGTCATCTAGTCAAGTCCCCTCCACTGATGCAGGACTAAATATTATCTAGGTCAGTGATACTCAGTGGTTCAGGAGCCAAATTAGTAATCAGCATCACCCCAAAGAGCTACAGTAGTGTGAATTCATTGTTTCATTTACTCTAGTACTATATAGTCCTATTGAAACAGTCTGACAGGGAAATATTTAGTGTGTATATAGAATTCTCACAGCAAAATGACTGACCAAGTATTTTATCAACTACAATAGGTTAATAACTAAATCACACAGTGTCTTAATATCACGTGCTGCAAAGAGCAGCAGGAGACACATTAAAGAGCCACTTGCAACTAGAGAGCTTCAGTGTGAGTATCACTGGTCTAGATAGTCTCAGACAGGTGTTTGTTCGACCTGTTCTTAATAACCTCTACTGACGGAGATTCCACAACCTCCCTCGGCAATTTATGCCTGTGCTTAACTGCCTTTACAGTTAGGAAGTTTTTCCTAATGTCCAAGCTAAACCTCCCTTGCTGCAAGTTAAGCCCATTGCTTCTTGTCCTTTCCTCAGTGGATAAGGAGAACAATTTATCACCTTCCTCTTTACAGCAATCTTTTACGTTGAAAACGTATGTCCCCCTCACCCTCCTGTCTTCTCCAAACTAAACAAACCGATTTTTTAAAATCTTTCCTCATAGGTCAATAAGCACTGGAATAAATTGCCTATGGTGGTTGTGGAATCTCCATCATTGGAGATTTTTTAGAGATTAGACAAACACCTGTCAGGAATGGTCTAAATGTAGTCCTGCTATGAGTGCAGGGGACTGGACTAGATGACCTCTTGAGGTCCCCTCCAGTTCTATGATTCTATGCTTTCTAGACCTTTAATAATTTTTTGTTGCTCTCTTCTGGACTCTCTCCAGTTTGTTCACGTCTTTCCCTAAGTGTGGTACCCAGAACTGGACACACTATTCTTGTTGAGGCCTTGTTACTGCTGAGTTGAGTGGAAGAATTAATTCTCATGTCTTGCTTACAACACTCCTGCTAATATATCTCAGAATGATCACTCTTTTTTGCAACGGTATTACATTGTTGACCTGTATTTATTTTGTGATCCACTCTGACCCCCAGACCCTTTTCTACAGAACTCCTTCCTAGGCAATCATTTCCCATTTTGTATTTGTGCAACTGATTATTCCTTCCTAAGTGGAGTACTTTGCATTTGTCCTTATTGAATTTCATCCTGTTTAATTCAGACCATTTCTCCAGTTTGTCCAGATCATTTTTGAATTTTAATCCTGTCCTCCAAAGCGCTTGCAACCTCTCCCTTCCTGTAACCGCCTTCCTGCCCTTACTCTGCTCGTCATCCTTTTATTACCCAGCAGCGCGAGTTTAGCTCCTTTTTTATTCTACTACGGTAGGCACCCTTCTCCTTCAGATTCAACATTCAACTCTTCTCAAATCACTTCATTTCTTAGTTCTGATTCTTCTCTGTAAGAGAAGGTAGACGTGGCTAGAGGAGAGAAACAGCACATATACTATTGTGTATTACCCTGTCCATTTCTATTGTGTGTGAAGACAATCTTAAGTTTCGCTACTGTGTGCGTAACCATGGCAGATCTGATGTCAAAGGTGAGGTGGTTAATCTCAACACAGTCACTGAACTGGATCTTTAACGTGGTATGTTCATCATTATTTTTACTGCAGTAGCCTCGGAGCTCAAGTCATGGACTAGGAGAATCCCACTGTCCTAGGCATCGTACAAACACCGAACAAGACGACTGTCCCCTACCCCAAGGAGCTTACGATCATAGAAACCAAGTCTCAGCCCTATCTAATCTTCTCAGTTGTGCATATTAATGTATTAACATCTCCAGGTTTAGAAATGAACTGAAAATGCAGGACAACAGGAAATTCCAAGGCTATGAAAAGGAAGGTTGGCAGTACAGGTTTCTTCATCAAGGAAATTATAGAGGTGCAATTGTTTTACAAAAATAGGTAATGAAACACTGACGAAGTAACAGTTATCGTAATAGACTCTCAGAAATAATAAAGAAAGCATTTCTCTTTCCAGGGGTCACAAGAGAAGAAGCCAGCAAGTACACCAATAAATGGCAAGGTTAAACACACAATGTATGCAAGTCCATCATGAAGTGCAGGTGACACACCATGACTTTTAAAAGAAATGAGCAGAAAATAAGTGAACCTTTAACTTCATTATATTCAATGGAGATTCCTGAGGGTCTTACAGTCCATATATATATATATATATATATATATATATATATAACTCCAATATTGAAAACAAGATATCAGGTAATTTGGCATTAGTTAAGGGGAGATTTACCAAAACCATTTGAAGGGAATGTAGCAGCAGCAAGAGATAAGCAGGATTTTATGTGAGCAGATGGATAGATACAGAAAGGCAACATAGTATTAGAAGTACCCAAGAGGCCCATCTGGAATAGTATGGGCAGTAGGGACCATCCTAATACAAGGGAGGATATTAGTGCCTTGAATGCAGGGCACAGGGGATCCTTCCTGGCTGGCGGAGAGATCTGGACCATCCCTACGTTTTAGTGTGCTATGTTCTAGTAATCCAGGCTCAGTGAAGAGCCAAGAAAAACAGAGAATCAAACCTTGATGTAATTTAACTTCAAACAGGACAACTGGGCACGTAAACTTCGTTTCATTAGGAGTGAATCAGAGCATGTGGACTCATCCCTGCCATTTAGATTTAGACTCTCTAGCAGTTGACTGGGGGTCACTGCATCAGAGCATGTTTGAGTAGCGGGGGTCACAGTTTTTCTGGAGGGAACTGGTAGCAATCAGTGTAGAATCACAGTGGGAATCAGCCCAATAGTTCACTTTAACCACATTTCAGTTAGCCACCAACCCTGTGTGAAATCACTTTATTTAAGAAAATGGGGGCATGCGTTTCCTGATGCGATCCAGAGTAGGTGGAAACGAGCTTTTCAATTCAAAATGGAGCTAAGAAGGGAAGATGTAGGGTATTTAACACCCAGAAATGTAACTTGAGAAAGTGAATAATACACCCCCTGAAAAAGTGTTTGTGCCATTTCCCATTCCTAGTTCCTGACGCAAACCAGACAGCCTTCTCTCCTGGAAACAGATCAATGCTTTGATCACTGAGCTAGAACTGCTTTAAATGTCTACTAGTAGAGACTGAATCACCTTGTTCTTTCAGCACCTGCTATACGAATATAACTCACACACAATTGTAAGTGAACAGTCATATTGGGTACTAAGTGATGAAATACCTTTATCAATGTCATCATCACTTAATACCTGACAGGATTGTTAATTTACCATTGGCTATAAGATCTGTGTTAGGTGCTTGGGTCTAATCTGGATCAGTGCTCTAGATCAGGAAATGACTGCAAGCCCCCATTTTCTCTAAAAGTGAATAATAAAATGCCTATGCCTACAATAGAGAAAGTGTGGATACAGTCAGCCTGAGGGACGATCTGGCCTTCAGATAACCAAGGTTCCACCCTCAGTAAATCAATCAAAGTTCCACAGTTTGCCTATTGAACACTTAGAACACAACTTGTGATACTGGAACAATTGCTGGGTCATCTCAGTCCTCTGTCCTGCCTTTAGAAATAGCCCAGCCCTTGTGTTTCAGAAAAAAACCTCCCCCCTTGCTCCATGTACCAACCCCAGGAATCGGTTTATTCAGTAAGAACATTTATTATGTATAATGAACTAAATAATAATAATAAATAAATAAAACAAAAAGCTACCAGAAATCCCAAGAGCATCAAAATGATGCTAGCTTGACGCTGGCTGCTGGCACGAGTTAGTATAGGATTGTAGATATTTAGTAACAGCTCTCCAGAAACAAATGCAATTAATCTGAGTTGGTGGGTGAGAAAGCACAAATTTTATAACAGCTGTTCACAACACACACACACAACCTACAGGTTCATAAAAAAACTCAACAGCTCTAATGTCATTCAACAGTTCTTATCCTTGACTGTGCATTTAGAAATGAATTAGGAGGAGAAAATATCAAAAAATGGAAGAGATGTACCCAGACGCCAACTACTAACCACTCTGCATTGCCCATGTTAATGGCTTTCTACTGCCAGACACCCTGCCATTCAGGATGGTAACTGCTTAGTTTAGAACAGGGACCTTTGGCATGCAGCTCGCCAGGGTAAGCACCCTGGCAGGCCGGGCCACTTTGTTTACCTGCTGCGTCCACAAGTTTGGCCGATGGTGGCTCCCACTGGCCGTGGTTCGCCGCTCCAGGCCAATGGGGGTTGTGGGAAGTGGCGCGGGCTGAGGGATGTGCTGGCCGCTGCTTCCCGCCACCCCCAGTGGCCTGGAGCGGCAAACCGTGGCCAGTGGGAGCCGCGATCGGTCGAACCTGCGGACGCGGCAGGTAAACAAACCGGCCCGGCCCGCCAGGGCCGCGTGCCAAACGTTGCCGGTCCCTGGTTTAGAATTTGGTAGCAGAAGTTTTGCATACCTAAAAAAGCTTTGAAATAATTGACTTACTTCAAGAAGTCCTCTCTATCTCTGGATTCCCTGCCATAACATCAGCTGCCTGGTATTCAGCAACAAGTTAAAGCCATACACTAACTATGCAAACACCAGCACATCATTCATTGAAAAGTTATCACAGAACAGGTCCCAGGGAAAACAACCGTTGCATAACATGTGTGAGCATCCTTCTGAAAGGGAAGAACAAGGCCATCTCTTGCTCAGAAAGGTACTTAAAAGGTCATATTTGTTTCCCCAACTAAATCAAGAGTTAGTCTAGGTGCAGTCTACTTTCTTCAGCTTGGTTTGTTCAGCTATGCTTCAGCACACAGCTTTCTGGCTTGTCACATGTAACCTAACGAGAAATGCAGAGTGGCATCATTGTGAAGGCTGCAGTGTTGAATGAGGCGAAGTCCTTTTACTTGCTCTCTGTAGTAAGGCCATTTCACACCTTTGGGGGTTTGATGCCTTACGCTGTAGTTTTATTTCTTTCATGCCAATTTCCCCCCACCCCCTTTGAACCCTCTCCAGAAATGCAGGCTTTAAAGAAGAACATCTATATATGGCCTTAGTAATAAGGAACTTATCCACAAACAAAAATTGCTTAGTTGAAAGCATGTCTGGTGTCCCGCTAACACCCCTCTCACCCGCACCCCCACCAGCCCAAAAAAACCACACACCACACTGGCACAAATCTAAAGACAAAAATGTAACAAGTCTGGAGATGAATGATTAAAGAATGCAGCCAGTTCTCCACTGTCATCTAATGATCCTTTACCATTCACTAGCACCTCATCCAGTTTGCACCACTGATGCAACTGGGCCCTTGTTTTGTTCTGTAATGGAAGTGTGCTGCTGGAGGTATACTGCTGACCTGAATATATTGCTTATTAAGTGTACAGTAGACATTTTAAAAGGAGCAGTTTCCAGAGGGCATTAAGGTATGTCAGCGTTCTGTAAGTTCTAGTGTGAAATCGAGTATTTGTATGACTAGAAATGGGACAAATGATCTATCCGGGGTTATAAAATGGGTTGATTATATGGTGGTGTAAGGCATGTGGCACTAGGCTTTCCGTGTATGTATTTTAATGACATTTGTTCACAAATATCCATTTTTGGTAGTAATTCATGTTGTAACATGTTAGTGTATTGACATGGCTCCCTGGAATAGGAAATGCCTGTATCATCTCAGGCTGTACACTCAGTGTCTCCAGGAAGCATGTTTGTCTGGTTCTCCAGAGTGAGCTGTTCAGACCCCATGAACCACCGACCCAGTGTATAAAAGACCTCTTGTCCTAGTCCAAGACAAATCAGCTGTACCACAACGGAGACAGGTTAAGTTTCTTAGGGCTTTTATGACGCATCATAAACAATGAATTGCTGAACAGACGTGGAGTTGAGGCATGTGGTAGAGAAGTCTGTGCCAAATGTGACTATAGACAACACTGGCAGTGATGCTGCACACTCTTTGGGGATTAGTAAAGAAAGCTTTTCTAGTTCTATATACAAACACATGCAATGGGGGCACAGGGAAAATCCGTCAGTGAGTCACAAGGATACAAGATAGGACATGAACATGGATGCTGAAGTTGCAGATAGGTAGCACTTGTGATGGGAATAACTTTGGCCAAGAAGGGAAAGTATCAAGGGAATTCCATAGGAATTACTAGTCTGCCTTTTCTAAACCATTATACCCATATCCTGAACAGAGCCCTCTGCTGTAAACTCACTATAAGAAACTGTAGTTAAACCATGACTTTAGAAGCACTATCGGGTACTGATGACCTCTTTCATATGGAAGGGAAAAGGCTAACCCAATAGCAGGGCTGCTTTGCTATGCTACGGTAATGGACTATAAATACAGAAATAATAAGTGACTGTAGTCATTCTGAGTCACACTGCTCTTATGATTAAGAGGGAGGAGATGGAGGCAGAAGCAAACAAGACCAGTGTTTCAGAAATGCTGTTGCAGAAGAAATGTAATCAAAGAACAAGGCATCTTCAATGGTCAGTGTTTCCAGTTTTTACACACAAGATTAGACAAAGAAGCAACAAACAGAGAATTAACATACTTGGGTGCACTTTTTCCACTTGGAACGATAGATTCTGCCAGCGGCTTATCAGGCAAAATTAAGACATCAGCACTGGGTGTCATTCAAGAAACAATAAACAGCATCCTTTGGGAAGCCAAATTCTGCAGTGGAGCACTAGAATCTCAGATTCCATCCTCACCAAACAAATTAACTCCTTCACCTCAGGAACCTGCCAATGGTCCGCAGCACAACCTCCACTGCTGGCATTTGGAACCGTTCACATGAAAGGATTCTTGTCATTAAAATAAATTGCAATGGAAACCGCAGTGATGACAGTGTTAGAGTCTAGAGGCACACTCAAGGCGGACACGTTAAGGCTCCATCTCAGGCAGAGGTTGACAAGGAATTGAGGGCCGTTTGCCTCCCGCACTCTTATATAGCCTTGGTGTCCAATATGAGGAGACATAGGGAACATATGCAGGACAAACGGACACTAAAGAAAAATCTCCGATCAAGGCCTTAAGAGGTGCATGTGCACCTGAAGTAGGAGCACCCATAGGGACACTACTCAAAGAAGAAGCATATTGCTAAAAACACAATTATTTCGTTTTAAGAAGGCTGTCTAATTATAGTTTATCACTAGTCACAGACTCCCGAAAGTTGGAACTCCAGTGTCCAAATTCAGTTGGACCTGCAGAATACTGTAGTCCTGGGCCCAGACTATGAGTGGGAAAATTACAGAATTACACTCTAGGATAAGTAAAGGCATGAGACCTGACAGAGTGCATTCAGAGACCAGAAATGGGAGAGAGGTGAGGCTAGCCATATAATGATGACATTAGTCAAATCAAGCTTTAAAATTCACAACATTCATCGGTTTTGGTATTTACATGGGGAATTAGTAAAAGGCAACTAACACTATATGGGTTAACATGACTATTAACCACTGACTAAAGCTGTGTATGTAAACACAATTATATGGCCATGCAAATCAGCACATAATCTGCTTATTCTCTGATTTTGCAGCCTAGTTGCATTCCAGATTTTAATCCTTCATTTAAAGGGGAAAAAATTCTCCTCCCAATATTTCCAAGGTGTGTTGCAGCTATCTGATAGCATGGACAATGAGGAATCCAAGCACCTCTTTCCTCACAAATTGGAAGTGATTTCTGCTTTTGTACAAAGTGGGATGGAGGGGGAGCACACAGAGAAGGGGAGAGTTCTCTTTTCCTCAGTACCAAAAGTATTAACTGCCTTCCGAATGCCAAATCACAAAGACTTCCCCACTCCTTCCTGGGAGCCAAAAGCCCCAGTGTCCATTACCTAGCTGTTGAAACTTCTAGAATAAGCTATGCATTTTCAGGACAAACATCTCCAGCACACTGAACATGGATAATTCTGGGACAGCATCACATGCATTTTACTTAATATCTAAATAAGTACAAGGAAGAGACTGTGCTTTTGTATCTCTTCAAATCACTAGAACCTAGTTTGTTTTTAAATATACTTAATTCTGTCAAGAACTTCCGGTCTGCTGTGTGGGAACGTTGCAGAAACTAGGATAAAGTGTTGTAGAATTTAGGTCCAGCTTGCCAAGAAGAGGATGAAGCACTGATTGAAATAAGCACTTTGATTGAAGGAAACAAAAACATCAATGCTCCCCTGGTGAAAGTAACAAAAACATGGTTAAAATCCTGGACACAGTGCACATTCCAGAAGAAACAACAGCTTTACTTATTTTTTCAGTTCTCTTTATTGGCACTTATTTGGAAAACCAGCATAAATATTTAATAGAGAAGAGACATGTTGACCCACACACAATACAACTACTGTAATTACCTTTCTGTTCATGCATCTTTTAAAAGGGTTGGCAATCAGATATTGAGGCCCATTCATGAAAAATGAGATAAGCAAGATAAAAATCTATAATTTTGCCCTTATCACAGAAGAATGAATGCACAATAAGTCTTTGGCATATGGCTGAGATTATAAAATAAAGCCATGCTGTATTAAAGCAAGCAAGCAGATGTTATACACAATTTTGTCTGTCTGCCATTGGGAAAGGGAAGCATGAGTCTCAGAACTTTATGAAAACTGATCTGTGGAGTAAGGAAGCTCAGTTGACAATTGCAATAATTTAGATAAACATGGAGAGTCAACAATAAACCATGTTCACAGTGTTTGAGCTAAGAGTGAGACCACCACATAGATCCCGTATCTCCATATTATACAGGAGAAATAAGTCCTTAGTCCTCACTCATCCCAGGTTCTTCACATCTTCTGTTTCCTAACCTTGTATGCTGCTGCCCTGTCAAAGTTCTGCCTCTGTGAAACAGCCATATGACAAGGTAGAGAACTACCACCATATCTTGTTTTAGGAAAGGCTCACTACATTCAGTGCCCACCTTTAGCCCTGCATTACAGTTTTACTGTTTGGGAAGGAAAAGTTTTGCTTCATTATTAAGCTCTTGGAGGCTGGCAGACTCTTGCTTCTGTTTTGGGAGTCTTCTAGGTTTGCTATCATGGTGCTTCTGGACATACTAGCTTCTTTCAAATCCATTATAGGAATTCTCCAACATCTCTAAATTGATCAATTCTACACTTGTGATCAGTAATTTTTTAATTTTATAACATCAGAAATCTCTTTATGCTATGATACTGAGGAAGTGGAGGTTGCTTCTACTGGGTTGCTATTACTATACGGAAGAGATTAAAACATGGTATGTGGTCACGTAGCAGAGTTAAATGTTCATGGATTATCACTTCAGTCTGGACATACTCACTCAGAATCCCTCCTTAAGGCTTCCTTTCTCTCCAGTTAAACCAATTGTTAAGATTCTACTGCCTCTAATTTTCTTATCTGAAGCATTTAATTTAGGGATTTTAGCATTTCATGCACTGTCCCACACACTATTAAAGTTCCTTCTGTGGGAAAACAGTGCTAGGAGAATGCCTATCACTCTTGATAGTCACACAGGGGATAAAAAGGAAGCTGGTGATTTTGGCAGGCAATTTTTTCCATGTTAAATCTGGATTTAGTCACACCAGCAATTAGGATTACAAATAAAATGTAACATATGGACAATTCATCCATTCTGGTTCTGCCTTCCGAGGGAAACGATGGGGGCGAAAGACCTCTCTGGCTTCAAGATTAGGCTAGATAAGTTTATGGAGGGAATGGTTTGATGGGATAACGTGATTTTAGTCAATTAGGCAATAACGTGCCATTGCTGGTAAAATGTGGGTCCGGCTGGAGAATCTTGCCTGTATGCTCGGGGTTCTACTGATCGCCATATTTGGGGTCGGGAAGGAATTTTCCTCCAGGGTAAATTGGCAGAGGCCCTGGAGGTTTTTTGCCTTCCTCCGCAGCATAGGGCAGGGGTCTCAAGCTGGAGGATTCTCTGCGACTTGAAGTCTTTAAATCACGATCTGGAGACTTCAACAGCTGAGATAAGGGAAATTGGGTGGGCCAGCTTTTGTGGCCTGCATCATGCGGGAGGTCAGACTAGATGACCATAATGGTCCCTTCTGACCTTAAAGTCTATGAGTCTATGAGTTTTCATCCAATCAGAACATAACATTGATTAGCAGCCGAACAAATTAGGACTTAGGCACCAATTATATTTTGATACCCACATTTACATTTTAAAAAACAGCAAATGAAATACCCACAGCTTGTGGAGTAAAATTAATATTAATAAACTGATCAGTTGATTAGCTTGATAAAAAAAATGACAGAATCCAATAAAAGCTATCTGTTACCTAGATCAGCACCATTACAAACTGGTGACAACTGAAAAGATGTAGTTTAAAATGCCTTGTTTCCCCTTGTAGAATAATATATGTATTTGCAATGTATTATGCCAATCAAGAAGATCTATTGCAAGTCAAAACATGTATGCAGATATTCGCATATTAAAGAGAACGTTTGGAGTTTAAACACTAACTGTATTTAGTAAATGTCATACAAATCACTATAAACTTCCTCAAGGAACTATTATGGAAGTTTTCTAGAAATAAAGACATTTCTGGAAGTTCCTATGAGGAACAGGATCAGATAAGAAACTCAGTCACACATTGTAGAACGTTGTCTTGTTGCTCTCCAGCTTGGCTGTTTACCCTCCAGCAGAGGAGTAATAAAGTCTCAATTTGTGGGTAATTTAGCTGAAAAATCTATGGGCTTAAATTGAGATCTGGAATTGGAAAATGAGGCTGGAGAATCTCTGGTGGTGACAACTTCAGCTGGTGAATCACAGGAAGAGCCAGCACTGCTTTGATTGCCATCAGGAGTACCTGAAGTCAGACTGAAAAAAAGGGGAATGTAACAGGAGGATATGGAAAATACAAGAGCAGCATTTTTGGGGCAATGCGTTAATTTAAATAGGCTTATCATTCAACAACTTTAACATATATATATATATGTGAAAAAACAAGCTTTAAACACACACTTAACTGTCTTTTAAAGTGACCTAACTATAGACTCTAATTTTACCTGATTGCCACTAAATAGGGTTTCATGGGACTAACTGCAGCTTGAATTCCAGGAAGGAATTTTACATTTTAAATGACATTAAACAGGTCGTATGGAAAAATAACTGAAATATTGATTGCTTTAAGATATTAGGAACAGGTATATTGCTAATGCAAAGCAGTCTAATTTCCTCAAAGCAATCATCTGCATTTTAATTAACCAAAATGAGGAATTCTAATTCTTACTAAATTTCAGATGTTTAAAATTCTGGTTTTGATTAGCTATTAAAGTCTCTTTAAAAGCAAATATTAGTCACCTTCAAACACAGTTTTATATTTCATATAAAAATACAAAAAAGTCTACAATAATTTTGCTCTCCAGCCAAACCATAATATTTTATCAAGTAGTTAATTAATTCAGCTGACTCAAAGAATTGCTTATACATTAGAAATGGTCAGGCAGTGGAACATATACAAATAAAGAAATGACCGTTTGAAATGAATCATTCAGGCAACTCTATCATCATTTTTATCTTCTATTACAGGAATTCTTAAACTGGGTGCCCTGACAACACTACAACTGCCAGCAGGCTCAGTGGCAATGGCAACTTATACCTCACAATATGTGGTATTAGTAAGGCCCTACTTAACTTGCAATATTGCGGAAATTGCAGTTTCCGCACTATTCGGCTTCTACCGCAATTTTGACAGCTGGAGCTCAGTCCCAGGCAGCCGACAGGGAGTCCCCTGGTGGCTGACAGCAAAAAATCATGGAAAAGTAATAATGGACGTTATTATTGTAAATAATATGGTCGATTATTATTTTTCCTCAATTTTCTATGGCTTGTTCACAACTCAGCCACAATTTTTTGACAATTATCCCAAAATTCAAGTAGGTGCTTAGGTATTAGGAAAAAAGTGCATTAAAACATATCTACTGATTACATGTTTTACAGTATATATCATAGCAAAATTATAACTATGTAGGGTTATTACTATTATTTTCTTCTCTAAAAACATTCAAAACAAAAAACCTTCACTCTTTCCTTTAAACCAGATGTTCAGTATAATTTGCTGCATAGTTCATTTTCTCTATCTTAGCACAGTCACAGCTCATATGCAGAGAGATCAGACTAGCATTCACCATACGTAACTAAGAGCAAGAGAGTATAAAAAAGTGACAATTTGCATTAATATGCAAAATTAAAAGGCAAATTATCTTAAGATCTGAAGCTATTTGCTCCAAAATAGCCAATCATTGGGGGTCTAATCTCCATACCTGCTTAACTCCCATAAATGCTAGGCATATCAATACGAGAACAGAAGTCATTTATCTGTTTCTGAAGTCCTTAAATTATAGGCACTGGTACCCAAATATCCAGTTTGTTTGCAATACTTATCTGGATATGCTGCAAAAATCTAAGGCTTATTATATATAACAGTATTTGACTTCAAGCATGCCCACCCATGCCTCATGTCTAGAAAAAGAGACTGAAAACATTTGAGCAGTTTCTGATGAAAGTTACAAGCCACAGTGATGCTTACCATGCACCAAGGTCTGTCAGATGTGAAACTTCAGGAGAAAGCATGCTAGTAGTTCCTTGAAAAAATCTCTTTGGCTCATCTTCAGTATCCATTTCACCTTTAACAAAACCATACAATCAGATTCATATTATGCACTAACTGTTAAAATACAACTCTGTCCTGATTTAGAGGGATCATTAGCATAGCCACTTTAGATAAACTTCTATCTTAGATCTGACGCAGATGAACATAATAGATTGTGACACATTTATACACATTCTTAACATTCAGATGTTTTCCCCCTTCTCTAAAATGCATATTAATTTGAATTTTCCAAATACACCTCAAGAATGGGTGGGATACAAGTGCTTTACTATGCCACAGTAAAGACAGGAGGATCTGGGGAACTACAGGCCAGTCATCCCAGTCCCTGGAAAAATCATGGAGCAGGTCCTCAAGGAATCAATTCTGATGCACTTAGAGGAGAGGAAAGTGATCAGGAACAGTCAGCATGGATTCACCAAGGGCAAGTCATGCCTGACTAACCTAACTGCCTTCTATGATGAGATAACTGGCTCTGGGGATGAGGGGAAAGCGGTGGATGTGTTATTCCTTGACTTTAGCAAAGCTTTTGATACGGTCTCCCACAGTATTCTTGCCAGCAAGTTAAAGAAGTATGGGATGGATGAATGGACTATAAGGTGGACAGAAAGCTGGCTAGATTGTCGGGCTCAACGGCTCCATGTGTAGTTGGCAGCCGGTATCAAGCGGAGTGCCCCGAGGGTCGGTCCTGGGGCTGGTTTTGTTCAATATCTTCATTAATGATCTGGAGGATGGCATGGACTGCACCCTCAGCAAGTTTGCAGATGACACTAAACTGGGAGGAGTGGTAGATATGCTGGAGGGTAGGGATAGGATACAGAGGGACCTAGACAAATTAGAGGATTGGGCCAAAAGAAATCTGGTGAGGTTCAACAAGGACAAGTGCCGTCCTAAGTGTAGGACTCTGAAGTATCCCATGCACTGATACAGACTAGGCACCGAGCGGCTAACCAGCAGTTCTGCAGAGAAGGATCTAGGGGTTACAGTGGACGAGAAGCTAGATATGAGTGGACAGTGTACCCTTGTTGCCAAGAAGGCTAATGGCATTTTGGGCTGTATAAGTAGGGGCATTGCCAGCAGATCGACGGACGTGATCGTTCCCCTCTATTCGACATTGGTGAGGCCTCATCTGGAGTACTGTGTCCAGTTTTGGGCCCCACACTACAAGAAGGATGTGGAAAAATTGGAAAGAGTCCAGCGGAGGGCAACAAAAATGATTAAGGGGCTGGAGCACATGACTTATGAGGAGAGGCTGAGGGAACTGGGATTGTTTAGTCTGCAGAAGAGAAGAATGAGGGGGGATTTGATAACTGCTTTCAACTACCTGAAGGGGGGTTCCAAAGAGAATGGATCTAGACTGTTCTCAGTGGTACCAGATGACAGAACAAGGAGTAATGGTCTCAAGTTGCAGTGGGGGAGGTTTAGGTTGGATATTAGGAAAAACTTTTTCACTAGGGGGGTTGTGAAGCACTGGAATGGGTTACCTAGGCAGGTGGTGGAATCTTCTTCCTTAGAGGTTTTTAAGGTCAGGTTTGACAAAGCCCTGGCTGGGATGATTTAGTTGGGGATTGGTCCTGCTTTGAGCAGGAGGCTGGACTAGATGACCTCCTGAGGTCCCTGTCAACCCTGATAGTCTATGATATTAACCTAAATATAACGAAACACTAACCTCAAAGGATAACATTAGCAAAGAGACACAGACAATGACAATTTGAAATGCCCAGTGGATTAAAACTGTCAACACCATTAACAATTATTAATTTGAACGTTTAAGTACTACGGATACCGATATTAAAATATTTACCTACTTCTTAGTTTCATTAATTGAGTTATCTAGTGCTTTGAAAGTCAGTGAAAAAGCATCCTCCATTCAAACAGTTCTTAAGTTATTGTATTGAGATCCTTTCAACACTCCCCAAAGTAATTTGTAAAACTCCCTCAATAACAATAATTTATTTTCTCATTGAAGTCCATTTTGAAATACGTGCAGTTCAAAGGGGCTGGGATAAATTAGAAGGGAAGGTCTCCCAGCAGCAACTTCCAATTGACAGATTCTCTCAGAGAGAGAAAGATGCATCTCAAGAGCGTTTCACACACAACCTGGCCCACCACATTCCCTTCCTTCTATGGAACAATACAGCTTGGTTATCAGTACTTTAAACATGACTTAACGAGCCACAATGTTACTGTTATGGAAGTGAAGGGTGAGAAAGCTTTTAAAAGCAGATGCAATACAATGACTGTTGAAATGGAGGCTAAGAGAAGCAAGTGTAGGTGTACAGATTGAGGGACACCTTCCAAAACTTAAACAACTTCTAAATAAAATTACAAGATGATGTGGCTATGCTTTTTCTGGGCATCTGGATGGTGAATTTTGAGGCCTGTAGTGAATCAGAATGCAGAGGTTTGTGTACCTATAACAGGGCTCAAAAAAGAACTAGATAAGTTAATGAAGGATAGATCCATCAATGGCTATTAGCCAGGATGTGCAGGGATGCAAAAACATGCTCTAAAGTTTCCCTAGCCTCTGTTTGGCTGGGAATGGACGACAGGGAATGGATCACTTGATGATTAACTGTTCTGTTCATTCCCTCTGAAGCACCTGGCATTGGCCACTTTGGGAAGACAGGATACTGGGCTAGATGGACCATTGATCTAACCCAGTATGGCCATTCTTATGTTCAACCCCTGTATGGTTACCAAGAAAACTGTATGCTTGTGATTTTAACTCTACAGCATCTCTGTGCTTCAATTAGCTGGGATCTTTCTATAAATGAATGGAAGTGTACCAAGAATTCCTTAATTCCTTTATATTAGAGGACCCATTGGTGCTTTACCAAACGTGTAATCTTGCATCAGTGGATGGGTAGTAGGACAGAGTGACCACTTTAATTATAGATTTATTGTATAGTTAATTTTTCAACTATTGTACTTCAGCAGCCCAAACGCCCAGCCATTTCTTTATAGCATACCTTTTGCTAAAACTCAATTGTTTCCTAGCAAGTATCAGTCCAAAAACAGGACTATCAAGAAAGCTATATGAACTATTTAAAAGTTAACAATTACAAACACATGCTGTACCTTTTCTTTTCATTGGCCCAAGAACACTTGGGCGAATACAGTGAATAGGACTCTGACTTCTCCTGCTAAAAGAGTATAAACAGTATTGGTAAATGATAACTGGCATAAATAGCATGGAAAACAACTACAAGTGAGGAACAAGCATATTCAGTGCAAGCTGCTCTGTTTAAGAGCAAACACCAACATAAAGGGAAGTAGGCAATAAGACTGGATAGCCCCAACCAAAAAAATCTTTTAAAAAACAAACACAAGACATGACTGACTCTTAAAAATGTAACCGCAGAATACTATACCGGAAAGCCTGGTTCACATACTGAAGTCTTCAAAAAGCATTCCCAACATTTCCTCTAATACAGTCATCTATATGAGCAAGCAAGTTTCTCTACAATGTACTTTTAGCGCTTGCATCCAACTAAAACCCATGAGCACACAAACCTGGTCAGGTTCTCCTACTCCTACTGAAGGTGGGTCCATGAGTAACTCAAAGTAAGCCACCCCTCTAAGTACAAATCTAGCAGGGTGCTGTCCTTTGAGTCTGAAGATTAGTAGCAGGACTAGTTAGATTCACCATCTGTCTGCATTATGTTGCTGGACAAAACCCTGAGGGCCAAAATATTTTGGCTTGCACAGACTGGTGAAGACTGTGAATGACCCAGGAATTTCAGGACAGAGAGACAGCCCTGGCCACTGGTAAAGTAAAATTAAAAATGCCCAAGGTCCCTGCAGTAACAGTCATTTCTGTCAGAAATACAAGGTCACTTACAGCAACAGATTTGGCAGTTAAATCCCTTTTCACCTGTACTCAGAACCACACCCTCCACAGCCCACCAGTGACTTTCAGCACCCTGGCCACCCATAAAAGTTATCCTATTTCTGGCAACATTAAATTAAAGTGTGAGAAAGACAGTAATAAGAAGCCTCTCTGACAGGCAACCTGTAACACCATGAAGCCATGATCTCTAATTGGGTCCTATAGATGCTATTATAATTTAAAAACTTAAATGTTTCCTCTTAATACTTTTTGCTAATCTACACAGGCTGGTATTGTCCCAGTTTCAAAACCTGAGAATTAATTCATCATCTTTTGATAGAAGTTCATTCTACTCTGTATGTGATTATGTGCTAAACAAAACCTATTGAAAAATCGGATACAGGCTGCATTGTAACCCAGCTTCCTGATGTCGGGAATATATATTTTGGTACTTTATAAACTCTAGAATTTAAGTTGTATGGATTTACTATGTGAGCTGGAGATCTGAGTCACCAAAAACATAACTTAAACATAGTAAATCTAAACTAAGTCCTAATATTTCAGATGCCTCAAGTGAACAATCCGTATTAACAGTATGCAGAGTCAATTTTACAGACTTGTACGTACTTTAAGAATCGTCTTGTTGGACTGGGGCTAGGGCTTGGAGGTAATCCACTGCTACTCACCAAACTTTGCAAAGACGGTGAGAAACATTGCTGAAATCAAAATATATTGCAATATTTAAATATAAACATCATGCTTCATTCCTACTGCAGCAAACTAATCAAAATTCTCGACATACAGAGAACTAGAGGGACTTGAGGAACACAACTAGGGCCTTAATAAGAGAATTTTACCATATTAAAACAAGCACGTCATCATTCTTCTAAAATGATTACCCGATCTATTTGAATGGGAAAGTATCACTTTTGGTTAAGTCTTGAAGAAAGTTCTAGAACAATTTAGACTGATTTCTCATGTACATACAGAGTGCATGCAAGTTGATAGTACACCTCTACCTCGATATAATGCTGTCCTCAGGAGCCAAAAAAATCTTACTGCGTTATAGGTGGAACCGCGTTATATCGAACTTGCTTTGATTCACTGGAGTGCGCAGCCCCGCCCCCCCCGGAGCACTGCTTTACCGCGTTATATCCGAATTCGCGTTATATCGGGGTAGAGGTGTATTATATTGATCAGAATATGTATGTATCTCTTTACCTTGGAACAAACCAACTGAGTTAGCTCCTAAAAAAACCCACTTTCCCCCAAAGAAAGGCAGACAAAGAATATGGCTTTTATTTATCACCAATGTACCAACAATTTATCAATAAATATACCTACTGCATATTGACATTTATGAGATATTCTGTAGATAAATTCATGGGTTGTACAGCTGTTAGCTTGCCTTTTTAATATTTTAGTTCCCTATCTGCAGTGAATGCCCATTCAGAAGTCAGGGATATGGGAAGTTTCATCCCTTGCTGATGTTAGTGCTAAACAAAAATCTAACTATCGGTACTCATGAAGGAAGACCTCTACCACTTCATTTTTCTTACCTTCCCTATTCCTCTGGTGGGTGAAGGAGCTGGAGAAACTGGGACAAAGTCTATTTGCTTGGGAGAGGATGATTTCTCAAAATCACTGTCACTCTATAAGTATAACAGATCATGTAATTACAGCCGATTGCTTTAATGCAATATTTCATGGGCCAGGCTATACAATATTATACAAAGCATTGCTTTGCTGTGGAATGGAATCACATGATGCAAGCCACCCTCACAAATGGCTACATGTAAGAATTAGTTACTATGACTACCTAGGAGACAAATTTCATACTTTTGAGGAAACAAAATAATGTTAAACATTATGTCCTGATATTAAAGTATCTATAAAACAGAAAGATATAGACATGACCAGAACTACCTTTTGACACATCAGGAAAAACTATGTCCCAATAGCTGTAGTGACAGCCATGTGTCATTGAGCTACTGGTGATTTCATACCTTATTAGTACAAAACTTGTTATAAGGCAGCAATAAAAAGTGTATTACTAGACAGAAACAATTTGATGTTAAACAGCAAGCCTAATCTGTTTGATTTTCCTCTAAAGGAAATTTAAGATACTATGGACAACAAAATGCAGCAATATGAGATGTTAGAACACTGAAGATAGAAACTCAAATCTAAAGCATAAACACATTACCAGGCTCAAGCTTTCCTCCCATGACTGGCTGATCTGCATTGCTGTTTGTACTTCCCTATAAAGAAGAAAAAAAATTCATCGTCACTGGCCCAGAGACACAGAGTTTAGGTACTCTCATTTGCATACTAACACTCACCGTTCATGTACTGTTTCTCTGTTCATCAAATCCATTCCTTCTTCCTGAAAAATAATAATATAACACCGAAACAGTTAAGAGTTGGTTTATAGAGCTTTCTTTTGCTAAAATGAGACAGACAAACTCTTCCTCTTCAGGTCACAATTTGGATGGGAGTCTCACCTCATTCCATACACCATTAGCATACCCAGTGAGTGTGCAACTTATGCAGAACAGAGCATTTTACTGATGGTTAGTAAATTGTTCCACATTATGGAATTTTTTATTGTTTCTTCTAAAAAACTAAGAAATTCTACAAAAAAAAAACCTTGTTAAAATGTATTAAGCTAGCAAAACAAAGCATTTTTTTTTAAGAAAAAGAAATTGCACGCACAAACTTAATTCACTCCCTGTATGTATACATTACAATACTGTTTTTAAATACACAAGCATGTACCATTCCTCAGAACTCATTCAATGTATAGATTGGACGGTGTGCAGTGTAGGGTGACCAGATGTCCCGATTTCACAGGGACAGTCCTGATTTTTGGGTCTTTTTCTTATATAGGCTCCTATTACCCCCCACCCCGTCCCGATTTTTCACATTTGCTGTCTGGTCACCCTAGTGCAGTGAAACATGGTAGGGATCCATTTATTGAACAGAGGAGGAATACATATAGGTTAGATGATTCATCCACTGCTCGCTGGCATCCTAGGCATTGAATGATGCAGTCTATGTAATTGAAGACTATTAAGAAGGTTGTTTTTTTAAGGCACAAACGGACACTAAGTGCCTAACACCCATTAATGCTTTTGTCAATCTCCTCCTATAGTAACACATGTTTTCAAGGAGTGCAGCTTTAACTCTGACATATCCTGCTTTAACTTTAACCTATTTTTAATGGAGTATTTATATGGAATAATTACTATGACTATGCAACAATATAGGCCTCAAATTCCCCCAAATCGGAAAGCTAGCAAACAGTTACTATACTACCTTCTAGCTAGAAGTTTTAATAGAAATACAGTGTCAAATATGAAGTAACATATATTGTGCCTTCCCTGCACCTCCCTTCCATCCCATTTGTGTGTACATATTAACATTAGTCCTTTCCTATATTAAGAATAAAAGGAACTTTCCGTCTGACTGCTTGTCCTTGTTAAAGCTAGTAAATGAATAAATTACACAATAAAAACAAAACAGGCAGTGCATTTCTTCAGGATTACTATGTGCCTCAAGTGTTTGAGGCAGCAGGAAGCTGGAGACCAAGTACCTTCAACCACTTGCAACATGTACCCTGGAAATATAATGCCTGGAGAGTTAAATTGCTTTTACAAAATGAGAAAAATAAAACTCACAAGATTTACAAGCATTTGGAAATCATGTGTTTTCCAAAGTGAGACTTTAAAAGGCAGGCTATCATATGGAACAGCTTTAACTAAACATTTATTTTAACAGCTTAAATCCCTATAATAGAGTTTATACTATTAGAGGCTTCCTTCTGAGAATTTACATTTTATGATTCTTCCTCTTCTTCCAAAAGAAAACCAAGATAACTGGTTTTTGTATTAAATCTAACTGTACTTTGAAACAGGCTTGTATTCAAAACAGAAGTGCATTCTTACTTCACCGTTTTAATGAACTTACTGCATTAATAGATTTGGGCAAGGTATAGTAACCAGGGTTGGGGTTTTTTTGTTTGTTTTTTTAAACAAAAGTGGATAACTCAGCACCACCAATGTTTCACAAGGAGGAAGATTAGGTGGTACGGAAAGTGTGAAGGTGTGGGACTGTATACCATTATCCTGATATCCCTCAACTTCACATTAGCTTGTCAGCTTTGAGAGTCTCCAAGCTTAACATGCAGCAATCAGCAGCAACCTTCTTACCTTGATGGACGCTGCACCCAACTGCTTCAGTGCTGAACATAGGTATATCTCCTGTCAGTTTCTCTGACCAATTAAATACAGCATGCCATGCTGTACTACACTAAACTTTTAGGTTTGCCCGATCACGGAGACTGAGATTTGACCACCACAGACTCCACTGAATATCATTTTATGGTTATGCACAATTCAATTGGGAGGAAGGCAGGCAGTCTATCTGAGCCCAGAAAAATGCCACTGACTAAGTTCTAGAGTGCAAATGGGGCTGGAAGAGATAGGGACCACCAGCTTTCTACGTGGGGAGAAAGATGTCTGATGGCTAACCACTTTTATAAACGGGACAAAATCCTGGTTTCAGTATAATATATTAGGACACATTCTATATTTTCTGTAAACTTTTGTATCTCTGGAAACTGATTCAACCTGTGACTATTAAATGCACCTTGAAGTGACAGATTTTTGCTGAACACTCTTTACAGATCAGCTATTACTTCTGAGTGAAGTCATCGATGATCATGAGTAGGATACACCAGCTTGTGTAAAGCCAATAAAGCAAGCTTTCTATGTCTTGTTATTTACAAAACAGAACTAGAATCATCTCTTACCTGTTTGATTTGATGAAGGCGGCTGCTAGGAATACGTACAGGAGATGATGGAATCAACTGGAAAACAAACACCATATAGCTGAAACATTTTTAAAAACTGCAAAATCAGGAAGGTTAGACACTATCTTTTTTCTAATATGTTATTTCATTCTCAAAAAGATAACAAATAGCCACTTCAATATCACCAAAATAGCATCTAACACACTTTGCATATGTTAAATGCAATACATTTTGCATACAATTATAAATGTATATTAGTTTTATAAGTGAGAGCACTAGACTATTTCATTATGAAATTGCTCTGTTTGCTTAGAAATTACTCCTAATTATTGTGTGCCAACTTCCATCCCACTTCAGTCTCACACTACTAAATACCCTCACCTTCCATGAACTGTATTGGCAATACTGGCCACCCATCGCGGTTGCAACAGCACAATAGGTAAGGAAGCATAAGCACTTCCATCTTAAAGCTGTTGTAAGTTGCTCATAATGCTAAAAATAAAAATCTATTGAGCAGAAGTTTTCCAGGGCTGGTCTCTGCCTGCAGGTTAATATTTTTGACATGACAGAGAGATTCAGCCATTAAAGTGTAAGGAGAGTGAAAACATTTCTCAAGCTCTTCTGCCCTCAACAGCTCTACAGCTTAAAATGACAGAAAGTTAAAATAGGACAGTGAAATGGCCTCACTGAGTAGAAGTGAATTTGAGCATGCTGTTTGAGCATCTTCTCCCTTGCTGTTGCATAGAACAAATAAAAAAACAAAACCCATAAAATGATATCTATTAACAAGGAAAAATCTGAAGGCTCAAATACAAAGCCAATCTGGCAGACCCCCCAGGGACTCTAACTAGATTCTTTAGTTTTATACTTAACTTGACTGCTAGTTTGATAAAAATGATAATTTATGAACTCCTAGACATTGAACCAACAACTTACTGTAGTTCATCAAAGAAAGCAAAACTTTCATAATGATTCTCAGCATAGACCATTCTCAAGATGTAGGACAGGTCTTATTAAATCTTTTTAGTGGAATTTCTTAATACACCACTACATACTACAATTAGTTACAAGCAAATTTACTTTGAATCAATGATTGAGTCCTTCTCTTTCCCTTACCATTAACACATTTGAGTAATTTATGGTGCTCTTGACCATCAGGGACCATAAGCCTTAGGCATGAATCACACAGTTCTGCTAATGACCTATTTCTCTTGAACAAAGATCAGTCTTGCCAAGTTATGTTGTGGCTTTGTAATGAGGAGGAGTGTTACAGGGGTGAAGGCCTCATTCTTTAAGTGTCTGTCATTCTTTCAGACTGCATGGAATCTGCCAGGTGAAAAGTAAAGGGAATCACAGAGCATAAATTACACGGACTTTCTAGTCATTAAACATCACCCTGCAGATGGTGGGCTTCCTCCGTTTCACACAAAACATGCCTTAAGTTTTCTACAAGTCCAAAGCTACAGGATGCGGATCAGCATTCAATCACCAGCCAGCTGTACCTTACTTAAATTAGTGCCATGGAGAATGCAAATTGATCCTCCTAGAAAGACAAGGTAAGTGAGGTAATATCTTTTATTAGATCAACTTCTGTTGGTCAGAGAGACAAGCTTTTGAGCCAGACACAGCTCTTCTTCAGAGATCCTCCTATTTTTTTTAGAGGTAGAAAAGTCACACAGAGAATAGAACTTTTATGGTTTGCTTTATAAACTTGGACTGCCTACACTCAAATCCAAGCAGCATGCGCTACTTGCTTGGGGAATGAGCGCATTTAAGAGATGGTCTCTCAGGACAATAAGCTGAACACAAGACCAACAAAACAGTCTGCTTACAACTAGTCCTGGAAGCAGGACTCAATCAACAAAGAATTAAAGGAAGGTAGCGTAATAAATGCCAATAAACATTTCCACAAAAGCATTAATGGTAATCTGGGTTACCACCTGCAACTCAAAGCTCCTGGCTGGTGAAAGACGCAAAATCCTGCTACTCACCTAGAACTTTAAACCACTGCTCAGTGCAACTGACTTCACAAATTATTGCCCAGCATCTAATTTTCATTTTCAAGTTAGCTGGTCACAGAAAACAGTCTCCAGTTTCAACTGTCAACTCAGCACTCTGAACCACTGACTCTCAATCACATTTTAGTCCCGAGAACAGACCAGTGAGTCATGAGGAAACTCCAAGGTGAGGGCTCCAGAGGTGGAGGAACCAGTTTCCCATCATAATCCTTTGGGCTGAGTTTGAGAGGAATTAATGGATTCATGTCAGGGTGTCCTATTCACCCTGTGACCTTTTGATGTTCAGACAGCAATAGTATCAAATGTTAAAGATGAATTCAAGCATTGTGTAAACATCTTGGTCTTCTCTTTTCCGATGTATAGTGCTGGTTTACTTGTTTTATACATTGGCACTTAAAATTTATTTGGTTTGTTTTAAGAAAAAAATATTGAAAGAGTTTAATAATAAATAAGAGCTCCTCTTGGACTTCAATACTACTGGATTTTCAAATAGCTACAACTGTGAAAGATTATGGTCCATCTGCAGAGAACCGCAAGACAACAGCTCATCTATCAAACTTGGACCTGGATAAGTGAAATATATTTTTGTGACCTCCCAACTTGAAACTCCTAGGCAGAAATGTAGCTACTTGCCCTTAAAAAGTTCCAACTGGTACAGAATACAGAAGTCCACCTGCTGAGCAACATAGGATGCCACAAGCATATCGGTTCAGTGCTCTATTTCACTGTCTCCCTATTGACCACTCCAGACTGAATTAAGAACTTGAAATTTATTATTTACAGTTAGAAACTATGAACAAACTCTGGTCCTAATAATCTGAACGAGCCCACTGAACGTAACTCAGGGCTGTCGATGTAGTCATGGTTAGTATCTGGGAACTGCAGCCCAATGCCTGATCTAAGAGTGTGTTTCACCCCAAGAGAGACAATGGCTTGTGGTCTGAGAGCTGGAGATGGGTGCATACAAAGAGGTCAGAGTGAGTTGCAGTTAGTCTCCTACCTGTGATATCTCCACACCCACAGAGGTGGGGCTGGAATTTTGTATGGAAGCACAATCAAAGCATGAGAAACACTGATTATAATTCTAGACATACTTCAAACTGTTTCCTTAACAGCAGACTAACACAAACTAGGCAGACAGTGTTACTGACTGCACCTCAATCAGAAGGAACTTAAATCTTCTTAATATGCCAAAAGTGTTAATATAGTATTAAAAACATGTTGCCTACATGATTAAAATTAAAATACAGTCACATTCTCAGACCCACTTTTCTCTCACGCAGTATCATAGCCAATGAGGTTAATCCGAGGCGTGATTATTGCTAGTTGAAACTAAAATTTAATTTGCATGAAAACTTGGATGAACTTTTCTGAATTCCAAAGGTTAATTTTATGAAAGGAAGAAAGTACTTTTTAAAAAAATCATTAAACACCCCATTAAAGTTAATCCTGTTTAGTATTTTTTTAAAAACATTTCCCCACGCAACCTAAGACTATACCTACATCATCTACTATACTCAACCATTGTAATAAGCCACCATATGATGCAAGTTTCTACATTACTGGTTCTGCCATCAGAAAAGTGCATTAGTAGTCCTTTAATGCACACCCTGGCTGGTTTATTAAAAGAATATAGCTCCTTCATGTTACACTTCTTTTTCAAATCTTTTCAAAAACACAAGTTTTAGGGTTTTATGCAATGTCTGCTGAAAAAGATTATTTCATAACAGAACAATAAGACTGGTAGAAAAAAGGATGAACACTATTCTTAATAACTTGCTTCTTTTCCTTTAAAGTATTCTGGATTAGTTGAGTCCCATCTTTATATACCTGAGATCCAACGACATTTCAGTAGCAACACTAATTAGCTACTGATCTGATTTTTGTCCTAGAAAAGGAGAGTTTAATCAGCAGTTTCTGGCCACCTATTGTCATCTGGGATCCTCTAGAAGGGACAGTTTAAAACTGCAATTGCCCCCCACTCCCTCCTTTTAGAACATAAGAACGGCCGTACCAGGTCAGACCAAAGGTCCATCTAGCCCAGTATCCTGTCTACCGACAGTGGCCAATGCCAGGTCCCCCAGAGGGAGTGGACCTATAGGCAATGATCAAGTGATCTCTCTCCTGCAATCCATCTCCATCCTCTGACAAACAGAGGCTAGGGACACCATTCCTTACCCATCCTGGCTAATAGCCATTAATGGACTTAACCACCATGAATTTATCCAGTTCTCTTTTAAACGCTGTTATAGTCCTAGCCTTCACAACCTCCTCAGGTAAGGAGTTCCACAAGTTGACTGTGTGCTGTGTGAAGAACTTCCTTGTATTTGTTTTAAACCTGCTGCCTATTAATTTCATTTGGTAACCCCTAGTTCTTGTATTATGGGAATAAGTAAATAACTTTTCCTTATCCACTTTCTCCACATCACTCATGATTTTATATACCTCTATCATATCCCCCCTCAGTCTCCTCTTTTCCAAGCTGAAGAGTCCTAGCCTCTTTAATCTCTCCTCATATGGGACCCGTTCCAAACCCCTAATCATTTTAGTTGCCCTTTTCTGAACCTTTTCTAGTGCCAGTATATCTTTTTTGAGACGAGGAGACCACATCTGTACGCAGTATTCGAGATGTGGGCGTACCATCGATTTACATAAGGGCAATAATATATTCTCAGTCTTAATCTCTATCCCCTTTTTAATGATTCCTAACATCCTGTTTGCTTTTTTGACCGCCTCTGCACACTGTGTGGACATCTTCAGAGAACTATCCACAATGACTCCAAGATCTTTTTCCTGACTTCTTGTAGCTAAATTAGCCCACATCATATTGTATGTATAGTTGGGGTTATTTTTTCCAATGTGCATTACTTTACATTTATCCACATTAAATTTCATTTGCCATTTTGTTGCCCAATCACTTAGTTTTCATCTCCCATCTCTTACTTTGCCAGCAATGATGCTTGTCTTGGGAGCTTTAAAATATTAATTTTACTTAAAAGCCAAATTGGTAGCCCTAAACCATATCCCAATTCAGCCTACTTCATATCAAAACAGCCTGACCCACTTAATCAGAGCTGCGGACCTTCACAGCCACACTGTTTCTAAGGGCATGTCTACACTACAAACTTAAGTTGACGTAGGTCCACATACAGCCACCACACTAATTACTGTGGTTTTTCAGGTCAACACTACCCTCCTTCTGTCAGTAGTACACATCCTCACCAGAAGAGCTTGCACGGACTAAAGAGGGGCAACATTAAGGTCTGAGAGCTCGGGCTCGCAGCTCCACACAGAGCTCCCCGCTGGGAGCTTGGCTGCCCAAGGTGACAGCCTGAGCTGTGAGCCCCATATAGGGTTCACAGCAGGGAGCCAACCAGCCTTTCTTGACAATTTCACTGTTGCCTCAGGCTCAGAGAGAGGGGCTCACAGCTGAAGCTCACAAGAAAGGCTGGTAGGCTCCTGCTGTGAAATTGAGCCCAGCACTGGTCTCACAGCTAGGGCTGTCACCCCGGCGTGTGGGATGGGAACTCCAGCTGTGAGCCCCAGCCCAACTGACAGCTGTGAGCCGCCAGCTGTGAGCCTGGTACTGGGCTCAATTTCATAGCAGGGAGCCTACTAGCCTTTCTTGTCAATTTCACAGCTCCAACTGTGAGCCCCAGGCTGCAGAGCAGAGCTGTGAAATTGACAAGAATGATAGCCAACAGCACGCAGTGTCTACACAAACACTGCGTCGCCCTAATTACACTGACATAAGCACTATGCTTCTCGTGGAGATGGAGTTATTATGTTGGTGTAGTAGGGCACTTATATCGGTGGGTGCAAGGCTGTACTGTAGACACTGACATACTTAGGTCAAGCTGCCTTACGTTGAACTAACTCTGTAGTGTAGGCCAGGCGTAAGACGATGTATACACAAGAAAAAAGCTGGGAATAGCTATTCTGCACTCATTTCTTAGGGCAGTAGCACGTCTGGTGAAGACGCTCTATGTCGACAGGAGAGCACTCTCCTGTCAGCATAATTACTCCACCTCTGGGAGAGGCGGAAGCTATGTCGGCAGGAGAGCATATCCTGCCGACATAGTGCCAGTGTGGACTGCGCTTAGGTCGCTGTAACTTGCCTTATTCAGGGGGGTGTCTTTTTCACACCCCGAGCGATGTAAATTATATTGATTCAAACGGTAGTGTAGACCTGCCCTTAGTACAAAATAAGAGCGTTGACATGGGAAAATGGTGTAGAATAGCTGTTGTGCTCTAAATTCACACCTTAGCTAATTCCCTGAATAGACAAGTCCTAAAGTGAACAAGGAGTTGCTTTAGGGTTCCCAACTCAATCTTATAAGTAAGATTAACACTTTAAGATATCAGTTACTGACAAAAGACAGGTTGAGGGGAAGGACGAAGGAAAGAGGAAACTTTAGCGAATGGGATTTATAGATTTTAGATGCCTTTTAAACTAATATATTTAAAATAAAGGGTAATATTAAAGATATATCTCCACTGAAACAAATTAAACACTGGTAGTATGGATTTTTTTGTCTTCTGATGAGCAGAATCAGCTGTGCGTTACTGACAGCTAGTGAATTGCCCTAACATTAAAAAGGCCCAGTTAGCTGATCTGAATGGGGCTTGGAAAGACAGCATATAATGTCATACTGTACATTCAAGTGTGCTCCACCATAAACTACAGAGACTGCATACATCTTAGCCAACTACCACGATTTCTGAGCTAGATTCCACCCAATTCCTACTGTGCATGGCCAGACTAGTAGAGCATAATGAATGGGGGTGAGGCACTCTGAAGGTGTAAGGAAGGATGTAAGATCCCCAGCAATACCAGATGTGCATGACTGGAGAGAGGACTCTTCAGCTGAATTGGTGACCTGCTTTAGACCTCTTCTCTGGTCATGAAGTAGGGCTATTGGCCTTAATAAGGAGTACATTCTACACTTTTCCTGCAAGGCCACTCTGCTCCCAGCCAGAGAAATGGGCTCTCAATCCAAAAAACAATTACGCGTTTCCTTGCCTTTAGCAGTTCTTTCTGGCATCTTGCATATACTCTCAATTATCATCTCTCCCTTTCCTGGGAAATATCTGTCTCTTACTAAGTAAGCAGATACCTCATTCTCTGGAATATTTTTACTACTGCTGTTGGTATGGCGGTCCATTGCTAACAGTTACTTTTCTTCGCGCCCCAACCTTATTTATATTGCCTGCTTCATCTTCATGTTTTGGGTCACTTGTGAGATCACCAATACCCTTTTCTAAACCATTGTAGATCTTATTAAAAAAAAAAAGTAACAAAATCAAAAAGGTAACTTCTATGAAGTACGTGAAATATCTTTAGTTCAGTTAATCTTCAGGACAGACTAGGGAACTAGATCACGCCACTTGCTCCTCTTTGGCTTTGTATCCAGGTCAACTGAAAAAGAACTTTAGTGTTTCAAAACTGTTTTTCTTAAAGGGCTACTGCCCTCTTTGTAAGTGCTGACTCTTGCTGACCACTGTTTAAGTGAATCTCTTCAATACCAAAGGAAACCCAAGTGAACTGCTGGAAAGGAAAGCAATTTATTTTGGTCTGAAAGCAAGGATAGAAATTTCAGCCTAAAATTTAACTTCAAACAAATGCCCAAATAGAAGGACTTCTGACTAAATGTTTCCTCAACCATAATTACAGTGTTACTGGCACTATATCATGTTTTGTTTCTTAAGCAGCAAGCACAAGGCTTTTATGTTGTGCTCATCTGTTGAGGCCTTTAAATAAAGGATCTCAAAACTACTACAAAAACAAATGCCCTTCAAACCAGTTGTTTGGCCTAGTTTTGAAATGGAATTTTAGCTTTTTGGAGGGTGAAGAGGCTGTATGGAAGGGGTGGACAGGAATTAAAAGTTATCTCCACTTAAAGTAACCCAAATAGCAATCAATCAATCAATCATCAAGTTAGCATATGTCTAAGCATCTTGTATACTGTATGTAAGAAAAAGAAACTGACATTAACACAAGATACTCCATCCATCCAGTACATTAGTTGTGCATTGTATGCAATCGACATGTTACTGCACTTATGCCAATTTCTTATAGTTAGAAAACATTTTAAGAGAAATGTAACAGTTTTCGGTTAAATTTTATATTTTTTAAATGTAGGCAAAAATTCCACTTCGTTAAAAAAATGAGAACTGTTTTTCCGCCCCATGTCCCCCAGAAATGTATCAATTTATGTATCTGTGGTTCTTTCAATATGGTCAAGAAATCCTTTTTAAATATGCCTGCACAGACTCCAAATTACTATTGGATCAGTCCAGACTACCTTTTGACCATAACTCAGACTATAATGATTTACTTAAAAGAAACAATATTTTAAAATAGAAGTTGCATCTTCTTTGAGTTCATAAATAAGTACTGTGCTAAATTTTGAGGCAGACATTTACTAACAAAGTCATTTAAGTTTACAAAATTGTTATAGTGGAAATTTTTTAATTAAGATTGGATGGTTTTCTAAGATATATACTCTAGTTCAAACAGGCATTAATTCAGTGAAGTCCTATGGCCTATGTTTTACTGGAGGTCAGCTAAATGATCATAACAGTCCTTTCTGGCTTATAATTTACGATGCAATATAAATGTAAAATCAGTGGATTTATTTAAAAACAAACATTCAAAGCAGAGATTATTGAGACCTAGAAATAACTGACTGGTACTTCTGAATATACCAATTCTCTTTCCAAATTGGTCTTCTTATCCAATTTTATATCATCTGCTTAAATAAGTTATGAACTAGGTTGTCTTCAGAATGACACAAATATGTGTTCTAAAGCCAGATAATCTTTAAAAAGAATTTCACTACAGCTGCAAAATACACCTCTACCTCGATATAACACGACCTGATATAACACGAATTCGGATATAACGCGGTAAAGCAGTGCTCCGGGGGGACGGGGCTGCGCACTCCGGTGGATCAAAGCAAGTTCAATATAATGCAGTTTCACCTATAATGCGGTAAGATTTTTTGGCTCCCGAGGACAGCGTTATATCGAGGTAGAAGTGTATATAGTGTTAATTTTCAATTTACACCCTTCTCTTTAATCCTGTTTAGACCCAAATAACAAGTGGGCAACATGTTTGCGCTAAGCATTTTCTTACCAGACTATGACGATTCATCACTGTTGTACTGTTTCTGCGGGTTCGCAAAATGTTGGCCTGGAACACCTGTGAATTATCACTGTGAAAAGAAACACTTGTCAAATTCAAGAGCCATTTCCCTCTCCTTCACCTTCTAAAAAAATGCTTCAATATAAGCTATGTAAGTGTGTGCTTTCATCCTCTCTTAACCCAAAGTCAAAAACTCAAGCCTCTCTCCCCAAAACAAGTTCCAACTACCCCATTTAATGACATTAATCATGCTGAGTCCTCACTAGAGTGGCTGCAAACTTTTTATGGAGATGTGTCTTCTATGGAAATGTATGAGTTTAGAGTGTAGCTCTCTATACGCAGTCCTTAGCACCAAACACAATTCATTCACTAGAATTTGAGAGTACGCATAATCAATAGATGGACTGATGCAAGCCTCAATACCAGTGGTATCAAAGACAAATCACACTGCAGGTCAGAAGTTTGTCTCTGGAAGCACCTTATAAGTTACAACCCCTCTTCACCAAGGTGCTGATACAGCACTCAAAATGTTAAATTAAGCACTCAGTATATCCATTTAGAAAGTCCTAATTATTTTTTGAAGTGGTACCTTGGTAAAGATGAAGAGGAGGTTACTTATCTGTAACTGGACGTTCTTCGATATGTGTGGTCCCCATCTGTATTTCAATGTGGGTTGTGTGTGTGCACCATGTGCCCAGAGCTGGACAATCTGAAAGTAGTGTCCACTGGTCCACGAACGCGCCCTGAATCACCTCATGCCTCTGACCAAGGGGATAAAGAGAGGGGGAACTCTCCAGTTCCTTCCCTATCATGAATCATAGGCAATCCAAAGCAGAGGAGAAGGAGGGCGAGTAGTGGAATACAGCTAGGGACCACATATCTCAAAGAACATGTAAGAAACCTCTTCTTCTTCTTCAAGTGATGGTCCCTATTGTTTTCCACTGTGGGTGATTAACAAGCAGTAAATAGGAAGGAGAAGGGTGCACGGATGTAGACCACAGGTTCTCAAACTTTTTTTCATGCATACGAGAGTCCCTCCTGGGTTCCCGAGAAGATCTCGCCAGGGGTTCTGTAGAAGTAGATTATCTGGCACCAGTGTTGGAGGCTCACTCCTTGCCAAGTCAGGCCAATGCATATGTGTGTGTGTGTGTGTGTGGGTGGGTGGGAGGGAGGTCCCACCCTCAGGCCCTTTTCCATGAGGTGTTTTTGAATGGAGAGTTCCTGCCCTTCTCAAATATGGCTGGGGAATGATTGGCAGATACTGCACCTCACTGCGATGTGTGCTTCCCCGGGGCAGTACACAGTGCTGGTGGTCATCATTGACTGAGAAGGATCGTGGGCAGGAAGCGCAGAGTTTGAAGCCAGAGTCCTGGGCATAGTCTAGTACCAGCATGGGGATGTGAGCGGAGGGAGTGTTCCTCCAACAATTAATCTAGCACAAAAACTATGAAAACACCAAAACTATAAACTGTACAAGATGCTAAAAACTATTTACAAATCTAAATCTTATCTTAAGGGATGAAGCCGAAGCTAAGGACACAGAGAAGTTCCAATCTGGACCATGCGGCAGTGAGAAGGAATTGGAGAGGCGGTCAGTCTGCCTCACCTTTTATCACCTTGATCAGAGTCATGAGGTGAGCCAGGGCACATGCACAGACCAACAGACATTACTTTCAAATTCTCCAGCTCCGGGTGCATGGAACACATGCATAACCCACAGTGGAATACAATAGGGACCATCACTCGAAGAAAGGGCAGATTCATTTAAGATTAGTGGACTAGATTATTTCATGCAAAGTGCTCTATTTTTAGATATACTCTAGTAGCAAGTTTTTTCTGCCATTCCCTACATTCCTGATCGCCAAAACTTTGCACTTTATGAATAAGCAGACTGTAGGAACTGAACAAATTTTTACAGTAATTAATACTATAGTTTAAAGCCCAGTCCTGCAATCTGGTCAACATGCCCACACACAGCCCCACTGACTTCTGAATGTGTCAACCTGATTGCGACATTTGTATCGAAGTGCAAAAAGTCACCCACTTTATATTTTGCTATCTTATCTCATTTCTGATCTCAAACGGAAGCTTTTTGTTTTTAAAAATACAAGCTGGACAGTGGCATTAGCTTGTTCTCCAAGGTGGGAACTGAGCTCTAGTTAAGTAAAGAAATTTTCAGAAGCTGAAACTCTCACAGTTCAAAATGCTTGTTGTATCTGTTAGACAAAAAGAACTTTTGAATATTTTTAGTTTGTTCAGTCATACGATCAGATGTCCTTTAAAAAATCGTCAAGGTTTAAGATTCAAACAGGGATCGTGCCATATTGATAAATTTAATAATCTAAATGTTAGATGATGACAACTATTCCAACTGTAGTAAACATACAAAACAAGAATTTTATGGCATTACAATGTATACACCCATTTGTTTTTCAATAACTCTTAATGACATTATGTTGGAAATTAATATAAGATAAAGCTACTAAATAAGGCTTTACATTCTGCAGGAAAAAGCTAATATCAACTTGTTCACAGAAGCTATTTCAGAAACTTTACGTTCTTCATTAGGAATTCAGTGCAGCCCTTTTCACCAAAATTATACCCCATCTCTATTTGCCCATATTTGGCAATCACAGTTCTTGAGGAAATCATGAAGAAAACCCTCTCACCTGTTCCTCTTGCAGGTGCCAATTAGTTATCATCTGATATAGGAAGTGGGTCATGGAGAAGTTGAAAGGGGCTCTGACCCAAAATTTAGAGATGAGCTTTTTCCTCGGCTGAGATTAGTAGTGAAGAAATATCTATGGCATCTAATTTATAGGTAGACAGATAGCTGTCATAGACAATACATCCTAGATTTTTAGGAATGGAACCAAAACCCAGAGAAAAACAGTTAAGGGGCCATGAAGGGCCTGAAGAGTGGCCACGGTTGGACAATTCTAACTACTTCTCTTTTACTGACTGTTTCTTTAACATTTAAATGCTAATCAGAAGACTAGACACAAAGGCCCTGATCTGCAAACTGTTCTGCACACACAGCAGCACTGGTCAAACTTCAGAATTTCCCTTTCATGGGAAACATTTTGAAAACTAGTAAGAGTCAAACTCTTATTAAATGCTATTCACTTAACATTAATGACAACTGGGGATAAAAAAAAAAGCACAAAATTCTCTATTGTTCTTTTTAAACCAGCAATAGTAACTTTAGTCCTTAAGAGTAGAAAGATTTACACCATTCTCTGGGCTAGCCATCTACTAATAGCTTTCTTATAAATCTCATGTTTATAATCTACAAAATTAATTTAGAAAAAATACTAAAGATACATGTACAAGGCTACATTTTAAGCAGTCTACCGTCTACAATATAGTTCCTGAATCTCTCACTATAGTGTTCCATTTGTCAACACAAGCTACAATTGTCCAAAATAAAATTGTTACCACACACAACTGTCCTCATCTTTAATGCAGAAGTGAACCCCCTAAAGGCTAAAAGGCCCAGTAAGTAATGTTCCCTCATGATCTGACTAAACTCTTCTCAGATAATTTATTATTCTAACGTTTGTATAGTGCCTTGCATCATGAAGGATCTTAAGAGTGCTTACAATCTTAAACTGAAACACAAATAATAGAGTGATTACTATTTCATCCACCGCTGAAATGTCACCCCCACCTCTGCAGGTGAATGCAACAGGTGTTTTAACTCCACATAGCACCACTACAAAATAGTTTAGAATAAGAAGTGAAAAATACAGTGTCTAATTGAAACGTCAGGGAAAATTGAGTCAGGCAAATTCTAACTAGCTACCTACATATTTCCAAAGATACAAGGGCCAAAATAGTGGACAAGGTCTCAGTTTTACATCTTATCCAAAAGAGAACAGAGCACCAGATACCACTCCGAAGGATTAGTAGTAATCTACAGTTTGATATGGAAAAAACATACCAAATCATACTACTACTTTCTGAAGCATCAGCATATTTCATCCAAATATTAATTAACTCTGCTTAGCTACTGAGATGCAACTGGATACAAAACATGCTTCTGTTTTAAATATGAGAGAGACTGTAATCCACTACATTTTATAGAAACTAATAGCTCAGTGGTTTGAGCATTGGCCTGCTAAACCCAGGGTTGTGAGTTCAATCCTTGAGGGGACCATTTAGGGAACTGGGGTTTAAAAAAACCCAAACAAACTGTCTGGGGATTTGTCCTACTCTGAGCAGGGGGTTGGACTAGATGATCTCCTGAGGTCCCTTCCAACCCTGATATTCTATGATTCTAAGTTGCTGTTGCCTCAGAAGCAACAAAATCGTAGTATGGCAGTGTGCAGATACCTTGACATAAGGGCCCAGTTACATCAGCTCAGGTGGGAAATTGCACATTAAATCCAGTCCGGGCATCCCCTGAGGATAGGTCAGACAGTTGGCTCTTTCCATCTCTGGCTCTCCCAGAAAAACTAATTTGGTGATGATGCAGTGGGCATATGCTCCTGATCCCTGGGGAATGGTTATGTATTTGAAAACCTGTGTGTCAGTGAGAAGTGCATTAAAACACATTCCGAGGGGAGGGAGTGTTTTAAACTTTCATCAGGAAAATCAAATCCTGCATTTAACCTGAACAACTGTGATCAAATATCAAAAGTGAGCTTCCCAACAGCCACTTTAGGGAGGCAAGGTGGAGTTGGAGACTAGACTGGGCACTTCCTCAGTGCACTAGCTCCTGGAGAAGGGACTGGAAAGCATACTTGGACCAAAACCTAGGTCTCCTGCTCCACCATGCAAAAAGGAGGCAAGAAATCTGT